>NC_041355.1:8226812-8469312 GCF_900634415.1 Cottoperca gobio | reverse complement strand
AATACTTTAACTGAGTCACTTCTGAAAAGGGATTTCAAAATGATTTTAGACACTACAGTAGATTGACTCAAGAGTTTGTATCAGGTAAGTCTTGAAGTACTGTACCATCTGGAAACACTGGAGAGGGTACGTGCTGTTCCTGACAGAGAACACTGACAGGAACTGTAAATATCAAATGTTACGGATTGGAAAAAATTAGATATTGAAGGTTTTTAGGTTGAAGCAAGACAGACTAAAAACAGTGTGCTTTCTAGCGATAATGAGGGAGAGAGGTGGGTCTTATTTACACTCTCAGTGAGTACCTACACTGCGGCGCAAAGCAGAGGGCCAAGGAGCACCGAGAGGTCGAGAAACAGAGCACACAGAAATATTGAAGCAAAATATCCCCCATGTTTGTGTATGAGATGAGACAGTAAATAGGTACTTAGTTTCTAGTTAGGGTTTGGCATTAAGAATCGGTTCCAAATTAGAAACCGTTCCAACTTTTTGATTTATAAGGATCATTAAAATATTACGATTTTGATTCTGCAGAAAATTATTGGATTATAATTTTTTATGCATTATTGCTATATACTGCTGAGTAGTATAACCTTTAATAATACATTTTAATTTATTAGTTGGTTGTTGTTGAATATTAGTTATATTAATCTGAATCTGTAACAAGTAACTAAAGCTCTCAAATAAATGTAATGAAGTACAAAGTACAAAGTTTCCTTCCGAGATGCAGTAAAGTAGAAGGAAATGGAAATACTCAAGTAAAGTACAAGTACCTCAAAATAGTACTCAAGTGCAGTACTTGAGTAAATGTACTTAGTTCCACTGATCATATCATTTAATTCAACCAAAATAAACTGTATCAAATCAATGTAATGTCCATTAAACTGTATGAAATGAATTGTAAACATGAAGTGTATTATGTATCAGAATCGTTAAAATCCAAATGATACCCAGCTCTATTACTAATAGATAACTAACAATATGCAACAATGTAGCCAGATGATGTTCATATACAGTTTACATCAGTGGTTGCATTACACCCTCGTTTCCCATCATTTTAAAGTTTTTCACGTTTTTGTCATAATCAATTATTACCCGTTATTTTTTTGAATGATAAGGCATATTTAATTGCAATTCATTAATTTACATTTATAATTATTATTATATTATAATATATAATTAATATACAGAACAAGCTTTTAGATTGTTTATTTGTAAGGGCATGGAGAATAAAGAAGAACAGAGACACCGACTGTGCGGTCACTTTTCATGTCAACACACACGAAGCAGATGAAAGATTGTTTTCCCTGCAGTGACAGCGGAGGCAACTAAAGCCACTGCCAACATTGTGCCTTAACAGGCAAATGTGAACAATGCGATTTTACAGAAGTAGTTTTTGTGTCTTTGCCTCGAACAGACAACTTCTCACGGCCGTATTAATTTTGTTCTGAAGGCTAACCCACCGCGCTCTGCTGCCACACTGGAGACTGAATTAGCAGCTCCACTTCAGCCAAAGTTCTGAAGTCAGGAAACATTTCTCGCAGGGAAGTGATCAGAAGTTGGAAAGACTCTCTGAACGTGGGATTTAATTTAGCAATCCTTAAAGAACTCTCTTTATCGGGAGAAATCCGAGTGACGCTGAGATCGAAAAGTGGCTAATGGTATGCAATTATCGTTAAGAGTGGTACGGCGCCCGCGTTCCACAGGTATTCACCGTTTCTGCTTGAAAGTGGTATGCCACCGTCAGAATGTCACGCCAGTAACGTCCCCTAATGCATATTTCTCATTAATGAATATTTTCTGTATTTAATAAAGGATTGTATAACGTTAAGGCACTCTCGTCTAACACCGCAGCCAGTCTGACTAATAACAGAAATTTAGAGCCAGCTAGGCAATACTTGTATTATGTTGGCATGTTTAATAGTAGAACACACCTTAGGTTATATAAACATAGAACATTAAACAGGTATACGTGTGACATAGTATTTATTATTCACCATAAATACTTTGAATGAGTACCTGTTGCGATCATTGTGGCATTAGGCTTTTTGAACACGGACATATCACTGATCCAAGGGGCATACACCGTTTCTTTGTTTGTTTTATACCGAGTATCAGGTGTAATCAATACATTCACACGCTGTCATATCAGACTATCCCTGTCTATTATATCTATGCCGCTGAACCATAGCGGCACTTTTTGATCTCGGCTCAGCTATCAGGTAAAGTCCTTCAGGAAATAAAAGACATTTTATGTCATTCATCACGCTTGCCCTCTCCTCAAAGGAGGATTTTTTTGAACGGTAGTGTAAAATTTTACTCTGTCAGTTTAAAATGCAAAAGTAGATTGAGTATTTCCATAGCAACAGTGACAAAAGCCAGTCTCAGCACAGCACATCAAAATCACTGGGCTGTCAAAAGATTATTAAAGTATTTAAGGCTTTTCTTATAGTACTTTCATACAAGGAGCCCATGTACAACATGCTCTGCTGGACACGCATTCAACCAGAGTTGGACCAATTCATAATCCCTGGTTGTCAACATTCAGAGACTCGAGTGTGCGTCTGTAGTTCCTCACACGGCACTGCTAAACCACAGGATCCCGTTGAATGACAGAATTACATTCTATAAGTAAAGCTCCAGTTTCAGATAACAATAGTTTTTGAACATCAGACTATCATTCTATCCCCAATTACAAACACACCGTTTCTGTAAAGCCGAGCAGCGAGGGGGAAATCTAGGTCGAACAACTCTAGTTGATCCGTTCAGATCGACTGCAGACCAGAGCTACCAGGGCCAATCTATTGTCAAGATTCAGTACCAATATATCCAATATTGACTCCTTAGTTTACAAACATGTATATTAAACATGTTTTGCTTGGGAATGTTTTTTGGTTTATTTGAGAAAAGCAGCCAAATGACATTTTGTCAAAACACAAGCTGCTGTACAAGAACTTAATTTATTGTAAATGAGGAATGATATGATGAAACAATAAGTAAACATCACTATGAACTTTTGATACTTGCAGCAATGAACACATTTCAGTCGATACCAAAAATGTAATGATATTTCGATATTACAGTTTATAAATGTAGAAAATTAATCCAGGGACATAAAATTACACCTCAACTATTTTTGATACATTTCTTTTTTAATATAAAAAAAAGGCAAAAATGTGCCTGTTCCAGTTGCTGAAATTTGAGGCTGTGCGGTTTTTCTTTTATGGCGAATCATGCCATTTAAATTCTGCTGATGACCATTTTGTACCAATTTCCAAATCCCCCAGAGCTGTGAGGAAAAGTTGGATGATGTGACACTCAGTGACCCAAACATACTCTTTCCCATAGAAAATCTATTCTTAATACATTCATGTTACTTTCAGTAACCAGTGTTATGCTGAAGCTACAAACTATCTGTAGCTTACATTTACATTATAATAATATACAGATGGGAGATCCACATTTCACCTCAACACACCTGCACAGTATGTGACAACGTGCACTGAGCAGCAGTGACTCTTTTCATTTCCTCAACTGTCAGTTAGTCACTGCTTAAAACTACAGCCTACATTTTAAAATGTTATACTCTATTGCAGGGGTGGGGAACCTTTTTCCTATCAAGGGCCATTCTTTTTTTACAACATCCTTCGAGGGCCATACTAATTATAGAACTCATAACCTCTGCAAAAAAATGTTAAGACACAGCCCATTCATTTCACTTTTCTTTTATGTTGTGCAAAAAAGCAACATTTTTATCCATGTATCTTTCTGTTTGATCAGAAATCCTTTATTAGTCCCATAACGGGGAAATGTATCTTGTCACAGCAAAAGAACATATGAAGTAAAAAGGCAGTACACAATAATTACATAGAATAAAAAATAATATAAGTACCAAGTGGTTGATAGAAAATAAAGTGAGTATTGCACATGGCAGTGATAATTGCACAGCAGTGGTGGAACAGTCTGTTCTTGGTGTGGTGGTCTACTGATCTATCTCTCCATGTTTTCATGTTACGCTCTGCAGAGAGCTGCTTGTTGGGCCAAACTCCGCTGAAGAGCGTTAACTTTATCCAAACGCACTCGTCCTTTCAGCTCGTGCAGTTTGGCATGTTTCGTTTAGTAATGACGCTCGATGTGTGTGTGTGTGTGTGTATATATATATATATATATATATATATATATATATATATATATATATATATATATATACACATACATACATACATACATACATACATACAGCAAGAATGGATTGATATTGGGTGTCTTAGAACTTAGTAATGAATAATTGCCACAAATTCTTCAAACTTGATCCGATATTAAAAAAGATAATTAAAATCAGGATTGTGAGAGAGAACGCATGAGAGAGTTATTAGAGACCACTCGGTCAACAATATAGCAATCACTCAGCCTTTGGTAAAAAAGCAAAGAACTACATTGTTCTTTCTTTTCGGTGACCCCACTTCACCTCTTGTCCCTGCTGACTCAAACAAGACTAAAAAGAAAGCCATGTTTCAGGTTTTCATTTTGTCCATCAGCACTATGCTATTGATAGGGAGGGGCGGGGGGTACTGTTAACAGCTACCTCTTCCATCTTGATGTTGTATCCAGCACAGCAGGTTTGGCAGCACTACAGTGAGCACATTAGCGCACGGTTGTGAGAAACCACATGTTAGCTCCACTTTGCTGACAAACACAGAGAGCAGCAGAACCAAGCAGTATTGGCCCATTTTTACAGGAAACCAATCATCAAGGAGCACTCAGTCCTCTTACAAAAGACCATTGCAATGAGAGCGGGTGGTCTGGACACAGCTATTCTGTAGTTATACGTGCCCTTTTTAACGAGGCAAAAATATCAATGCTCTTTTGTTAATTGTTTTAACAGCAGTGTTGAGATTCCAGCAGTGCTGAGCTATTGTATTTCTAGTAGAAGTACAGCTAGAGGAACAGTCAAAGGCGAGATTGGCAAAAGCATAAAATAAAATTGCATTACCAATTTTAGTACATGCTCAGATATTAAACATTATGAGGCCTCGGTATGAGCAGACGGAACCATGAATGATTTAGATTAAATACTACAAGGCTCACTTAATAAAATGCAGGTTGTTGAAAACCTAGAAAATAGTTCTGATCAGCTGTCCGGCGGACACTTGATTATATTTTGTACTGTTAAATCTGAATCTATAAAGTAAGTAGTAACTAAAGCTGTCAGATAGATGTAGTACAAGTACATCAAGTACGCCATGAAGTTAGCTCATGCTAGCTAGTTTAGCCAACATTACATATTGGGGTCATTTGGTGTCAAATCAGATGGAGGTTTTTGTTTTCATTCTGTTTGTCATATCTTATGTATATGCTATTTGAGACCAGAATAAATTCTGTAAATGATTTTTGCTGAATTTTGAAAATAGTATGGTGTTTTGCCCCTGGAAATGTTGTAATGTTCGCCCCCTATGAAAACAACTGTTGTGTTTAATATGTTCAGACCATAACTCCCACAGCCAGGAAATTTGTTAGTATATCGATAATAAATAATATTGATCTGCTGCTGTTTCATAGACTTCGGAACCTCACCTACATCTGTGCAATACAAAGTTATTGCATTTTTCACACGGTAACTTTAAATCGCACCTCCCATCATATTAATGTTCCTTGCTTTTGATTGTTCTGTGTAAAAGATCTCTCTCAGGAGTTCAAGTGGATGTCTCTCTGCCATGTTATGGCTTGTTGAACAGCTACACACTACTTTTGTCAAAACTTCCATTATCAACTATTGAACAAATGCATATACAAGTATATACAAGTATCCACTTTCACTATCCGTGTCCCTCCAGGTGATCAAAGAGAAATGATGCAACATCTAAAAAGGTCATCTCACTATTCTTAACTATGTATTCTAAAGATAGGAATATATGCATGTTCAAGATATCTACTGTGCCCAATAACAGCAGAATCTTGCAGTGTCTCCTCCCAAGCATGAAATAAAATCAATTTGTGTAAACTGGCACGTCATTTTTTAATTTTTAATTAATTCTTCACTGTCAGTTACTCGGATATTAACCTATTGAAGTTTCTTTATATATTTATATATCAACTTGTATAACAATATTCTACCAACCGAACATTTTAATTTCAATTTAAGATGCTAGTCAGTGTTTCCCCTACCATTGTCTTGGAGGGGAGCTGCGCCCTGCCAACGGAGCCCCGTGCCCTGTCTTCAAGGTGTTTTGTTTTTTCTTTACTCACAACTGCTATTACACAACTCACTTTTCAGATGCTCTTTTATTAAATAAACTAAACGCTTATGTTATTGATCTAATGTATTTGCATGTTTCAGTGTGTACTGTCTACTTTGCGCATTCACATTCTCTCCTTCGCTCCATTTTGCGAAGGGCGGGGCTTCGCAGCTGACACACACACACACACACACACACTGGTGCTCACACACCTACAGAGCGGAGGAAAGGAGAGGGGAGAACTAAATAGAAACCCCCCCCTTCCCCGTTGCACGGTGAGCACCCTCCCAAAGCAGTAAACCTAGGGGAAACACTGCTAGTGTTCGAATTACAAAATGATTCTCAATGCATCTTGATGACCTTCTAATTTGCACACGTTTTCTTACTGTATGGCCAAATTATTACCCCATACCCAAATGTATAATAATGTGGTGACCCACTTGGGACACTATGAGAGGAGGTACGTTTATCTGTTGTGACTGTTGGTTTTTGATGCTTCACTACTGCCGCTGTTTTACTGTTCATGTTGGGAAGTAAACGTTCGACTCGACAGCTTGTCTACCGTCTCCTCGTTTCTACACTCTCCCACAATACCCTTATTGTTGATTTCCTGTGTGGAAAAAAAAAAAGTTGGGACAAATGTACTTTGATTATATTTAATGCAAGAGATGTATTGTTAGGTTGTGCTTTCATGTCTGAGTTTATAAATAACATGCCGCACTCGACTTATCGACCTGCTGATTACGGCTTATTTGTTATTGTAATGTATATTTTTGTTCACTGTTCAAAGCATTCTTCATAAAAAACCAAAAACAATATTCTAAAAAACTAATTAATATTTGAATCACACAAAATCAAACAATGAGAAAACAAAGCCAGAATACACAAACTCAACACCAGCACACAGAGGAAATATAACAAAGTGAGCTAAAAGAGGATTTAACAGATGTTGATTTTGCCTGCCAAAATCCCTCGCTGTATTTTGCAAACAAAGACTATATGCTCCGCTTGGTTAACCTCAGTATCAAATGCTGATAATCTATTAAATGAATTCCAGGCTTGGATACGGTTGTTCACGGCAGATCTGTGATGCAGTGATAGTGGTTTTGTTTTAGGTGAGTGTGTTTCCATTCTGCTCTCTTATTGCCTCCTGTCTCTGTTCAGACTGTGTATACATTTCCGAACTCTCACCTAGTGCAGCCTCTCTAGAAATCTCAGAGTGCACTCTACCATGGTGCAGACTGTATTGGGCTTTAAATAAAATTGTGGAGGGTATGTCACTGAAATGACTGAACTGATGGGTGGTTTGGAGGAGGACGGAGGAAGGTGCCTGAGGCTGGTAGCTGTTGTGGTGTGCATTCATAAAATACACCTAATGGCTTGTTTTATGAACAGCAGTGATTCATTCTTTCTTTTTTTCCTGTTCTTTTCTTGAGACTGATTGGTTTTGAAAGATTGAGACGATAATGCTGTGAGATACAAATGAGGAAGCTGTGAAAAATCTCATTTGAAAAAGCAAGGGGAAGCGTAGCCTTGTAAACAAAATTCTATTTCACATTGTTAAAAGGTAATTTGTCTCCATCGTGCCTGGCAGAGCCTTCATAAATAAAACAGTGCACATTGCAGGTGAGCACTCCTTCTCCTTTCTTCAGTTTTTTTCTCCACTTTGTGTTTTGTTTGCTCTACCGCTTGCATGCAAATTAGACATTTATAGTAAAAAGGAAGATTAGAAGGAAGAAAATTAATAATTGGTAAAGGCAGTGGCTACCCTATATGGTGGCATTTTGTTTTACAATATTTGTTTAGCATACAGTGATAATAAGTCTGGTTCTCTATGAACTGGAGAATGTTGTAATTTTACTGTTCAATGAAAGTAGCAACATTTATCTTAAAAAATGTTTAGCATAAAATTGAAAAATCATATATATATATATAATATAATAATATATATAAATAATATAAATATATATATAAATATAAATATATATATAAAAATATATAAACATATAAATATATAGAAATATGTATATAGAAATATATATATATTATATTATTATATATTATATTATTATTATATATATATATATATATATATATATATATATATATATATATATATATATATATATATATATATAAATAAAACATTAATGATCCTAGCCTATATAAAACTTTTTATGTGTAATATCATCTCATGGTATTTTGCGTTCATTATTTTCAATTTGTTTCACCCGTCATGTTATTATCAGGGTTGACTATTATGACTCGGTTGTTGATACTATATAGGTGAGGCAACACCCATGTTGACTGTTTGTCATTAGCGCTGACAAAAACCTACAGGGGTTGAAACACGTTGGCTTTTTAATGATTTAGCCACTACAATAAAGGCTTTATAATAATGCCTCCCTCGTGGTTACTTGTTCTTACATTTTGTTGTGCCTGGATTGCCTACCTGTTAAACAATGGCTTCAACTCAGGAAATATTTCTCAGACATTTTAAGGTGTTATAGTTTATTTTTTAAAACTTTTTAGAAAACTTGCCTAACAAATAAAAGGCCAGCAGTTTTAAGAAGGAGGATATTCTATGCATGAGCTGCAGAATCATCTACATTACAATGCCTTGAATGGATTGTTTAAAATTAAACCCAAACTCTCAGCTGCAGAGTAGGTGTGGATCCTGAACTCTATTATGTGCAGGCTTAGACATCTGCTGTCAGGCAGGAGAACAAGTCCTTCTCGGAAAAACACACCTGGAGATATAACCAACTCGGTGCCTAGCAACAGAAATTGAGAGTAAATGGTCAGAAATAAACTTACTGTATGGTCAAAAGAAGATTAAGTCTGTCAAGGAAGGTGAAAAGATCTGTGGAAAAGTCCTTTTGGAAAAGACCAGCTAGATAGAGATATAGGGAAAAGTGACTTCAAATCATGATGATTCAAGCTTGAACTGGATAAGGGGTGGGGATGGCCTAGTGGTCTAGTGGTACAGCATCCAAATACAACATTAGATGGTTGTGAGTTAAACAGCAGGCTCAGGTGTCCCTGAGAAACGTACTTAACCCTGAGTTGCACCAGGGGCGACTGTCCCTGTAGTTAGTTCACTGTAAGTCGCTCTGGATAAGAGCATCTGCTAAATGACCTGTAATAATGTAATAAGATATTATTCTACCAATATGTGCTCACTCCACTGTGCTGTGTTTACTGACTGATAAACACTTTTGATCCCTCTTACTATTACCACCATTAATTTAAGTACCTATGACATCCTTTGTTATGCAACAAAGTCTCATTATAAGATCCGCTAACTTGTATCATATAGGGCTGCACGACATGAGGAAAATATGCAATAACATTATTGAATATCACGATAAAACAGATATTAGAGAGGACTCAGTTCTGCCTCTGCTGCTTTCAGTATACTGATAAAAAATAACAAATAGATTTTCGATTTAAAAGAATTAAGAGAAAATTATCTTTAACCTTCTTATAATGAACAAACTGAACAATGAACTGAACACAAAAGGCACCAACAAAAAAAGAATGATAGTTACATTTTAAAGTGCAGTTATCTACTGATACTGAACAAAAATAAATCCCGGAGTGCAATACCGCAGTCTTTTGCGATGTGTTATTGCTCAAATTGACATTGCGATGAGGATAAAAATAAGATATATTGTGCAGCCCTTCTATCAGAAAATGGCATGGATAGTGCATCCCTATCTTTCTGTCTTTCTGTACAAATGACATGATGCATTAAGACATTTCGGTGGTAATATGACACCTACCACAGGGTTGAGCTAATTACTGACATCACTATTTGTTTGTGGGGTTTTTTCTAATCTTCACCAAGCGCCCACTAATCTCCCATCAATCTCCACTCTGCTCAGAGCTGCAAGGTAAGGATTTACTTGCAGTCCAAATATAATGTGCCATAAGAAGAGAGGCCAAAAAAAAGTTAAAAGGTTTCCAAGAATTAGCAGTAAAGAGTTGTGTCAGAGCCAACAAAAAAAGTAGTTGTGCAAGGACAGCATTGCAAAAGACTTTAAGATTAAATAATCTTGGATAAAAAAATAAAAAACATCCCACCAGTTGTAGAGAGACAAGATAGTCAGTGAGCTGAGCGGATGAACTCCATGTTTCATAGTAAGTCTAGATACAAGGTTCTATTTCATTTCAAAGAGCAGTGCGTTTGCTTGTCTGATGAAATATGCATTTTGTGGATAGCAGACATACACTAAGTTATCGTTTTTATAAGATGCAGCTCCACACCTGACCTGTTACAACAGCCCTGCAATAAAAACTTTGTGAAGCTTATGATATTCAGTGGGTTTTTTTTACAGTCTTAGAGAAGTGTTGATTCATCACTATTCTGCAGTTATTGATGGTGTTGTATTGCATAACAATACTGAGATTCTGTTTCTCTCATGTATGTAAATAAAGGTCGACAAAACATACCTGAAAGCTCTTGTTCTCCACAGTACTCAGCTGATGCTTGCTGCACACCCAGCCACAGGGAACAACGTATGATAACATCTGTATTGAAGCAGATTTGGCCAACTTTAACTTTAAAAATTAGGATGCAAGCAACTGAGCAACGTGTAAATAAGACCATATGATCAAACTTGTGGCCTTTCATTAAGTATCCGGAGCAATACCTTACTACTGCTGCAGCTGCCAAACATAAATATATATATTTAAGCACACAAGTCTCAACATTGAGTTCAGAAAGAAACATACTAAGACTCCCACGATATAAAAACACAGCTGACAGTAGAGATCGTGCATACTTACTCTCAGACCAGCCACGTGCAACAGCAGCAGCAACAGATAGGCTACCACCCAAATCCTTCAAGGACATTACTTAATAACAAGATTTAAGGAACATGCAAATGAAGCAATAAACCCCATAAAATACAGGCAGCAAACAATAACAGCAAGTAAACAAAAAATAAAAAGTTCTTACCCGTCTAAGGTTATTCTTGTTTTAATCCTCGAAATGTCCTTCATTCCGCTTGATAAGGAGGATAAACATCATCCAATGTTGATCTATGTACATTTGCTGGCAGTGGTTACCGTTATGAATCGTTAGAGGGCGACATGTGGAAACACTGACTGCAGTTTCTTTCTCCTTATGAGCTGGAGAGACATTAGTCCGTTCAGAAACCCATTAATAAATTAATAGCTAACGTAACTTAGCTAGTTAGCTAGCGCCCGTTAGCGTTAGCTCCCTGATGCTAGGTCCAAGCTAACAGTTTGGGCAAGTCTTGCTAAACTAGCTGTGACTTTGACCTGTGCTTTTTCGATTTATTTATCTGTGGGTGCTGGATAGAAATTGTAATATTTGGTAGAAACAGCTAGCTACGTTAAAACGTGTAGTGTTGTCCCTTACCTAGCTACCTCAGGTATCACAATTTAGTATCCGACTCCATACAGATCCGTTGTACTTGAAACATCCCGCCATCCACTACAGGTGGAAGACGGGGCGCTCGCACGCACCCCCATGGTACCCACTTAAACTTTAGCTTTGCCTTAGCCTGCACCTTACTCAAAATTACAGTTACTTAACAACCAATGCTGACAGTAACATGATAAAAAAGAAGAAGAATCAATACACAATTCACCTTCAACTAAGGAAACAGATTACCTGAGACTAACTGACTTCCAATTATTCTTTCAAATATTTCATAAACTGAAAAATAATTATTTAACCCTTTAATTCATAATGTATACAATTCACTAGTTTGATGCCAGCTATTGAAATACACATTAAAGTGCATATTGATGTTTAATGTACTGGTACGACAATGTTTTCTTTACCAAACTATAATGTCACTGTGAGCTACATGTTTCAACAAAAGTCAGTGAGTCAGGACTGCATTATATAGAAAGTTGTTTATGATACAGTATTATGTCCACCTTAATTACATATATCAATCAATCAAAATCAATCAAAAAGCTTTATTGTCATTTCGAAATTATACAATGTACAATTCAAATGAAATTTCGTTGTCCTGGCTTACTGTAAAAGTGATCATAAATATTTAAAAGTGTCGTGGTGCTGATGGATAAATATAAAATAAAAGGTGTACTTAAAATATAAATGTACTTTATATAAATAACATATATACACTATAAAATATATACATTTAAGAAGTTCTTAGAGTGGAGTTCACATTGCTCAGGAGAAAAGCTATTTCTGATTCAACAGTCTGACGGTTTGGGGAAAGAAACTGTTGCAGAGTCTGGTTGTTCTGCTTCTTATGCTGCAGAACCTCTTGCCAGAGGGCAGCAGGAATAACATGCCGTGGTGGGGGTGAGTGGGGTCTTTTATAATGTTCTGGGCTCTGGTGAGGCAGCGTTTATTAGCAGTGTCTCTGATGGAAGGAAGAGACGTCCCGATGATCCTCTCCGCTGTCCTCACCACTCTCTGCAGAGACTTCCAGTCTGAGGTGTTGCAGTTTCCAGACCAGGTAGAGATGCAACTGGTCAGTATGCTCTCTATGGTGCCTCTGTAGAACGTGGTGAGGATGGGATGGGGGAGCTGTGCTCTTTTCAACCTGCGCAGAAAGTGCAGGCGCTTCTATACCTTTTTCACCAGTGAGGAGGTGTGAAGGGACCAGATCAGACTGTTTGTGAGTTGCACCCCCAAGAACTTTGTGCTGTCTGTAGTCTTCACTGCTGAACCATTGAGGAGGAGTGGTGTGTGACGGTGCTGTTTTTTCCTGAAGTCAACAATGATCTCTTTTGTTTCGTCAACATTCAGGATCAGGTTGTTGGTGTGACACCCGTCTCAGATGTTTCATATAAAAACAATATATACTGATTGCTTATAGAATACAATGCACTCCATTACAATGACATCCCATACTGCAGCCTTGTAAATTCACTCAGTTGAATAAAGTGATAGAATGTCAACAATAAAAAAGATGATATGTTTCACAAATGTGACATTTATAGTTTGATCTAACATGCATTCATGTTACAATACTAGTAAACAGCACAGGTTCAGTAGACTCGAATACATCATTACAACAAAGCAGGTGAAATGTGCATCACAGTCCATAGATGATGAACAGCCATAAAAAGCAAGAACATTTTTCTTGTGTTGCCTTTGTGACTGATGATTGAGTCAGTGATTGAACTGATATCAGCACCACAACAAGATAAGGTACAGCTATATGAACTTGTGTTATTGTTGGCTACTGCCCTAATCAATTGTGATGCAGCCAGCTGGATCTGGCCTAATGTTTCTCATGGAAATTATGTAATGCTATCATAAAAAGACTAACGTTTCTGATGATTTCTTTTTTATCCACTGCAGAAGCAACACAATGGGAGAGGTCACCAGTGAAACACTTACAGATACTGAATGAAGGATGACCTTCACCTCCTGCACAACGGCTAATATTCATTAATGCCTTTATTTATTCCAATTTCTTAACCCATGTATCTTAACGATTAGATGATAATTTATTCAACACCATCTGGCTCGATGGTCAGCACTGTCAACTCACAGCAAGAAGCAGTGATGGAAAGTATAAAGGTTTATGTACTCAAATAATGTAACTTACCGGTAAATACAATTACAAGGTACGCCTACTTAACTTAATTTAATTTGATGTTACTTGATACTTCTACTTTACATTTCAGATTAATATTTTACTTTTCACAATTATCTGACAGCTTTAGTTACGAGTTACGTTTCAGATTAAGATTTAAAATGCAAAAACATATAATGAGGTTATAAAATGCAACACGTTGTTAAAGTTTAAACCAGTACTTTAAAGGAAGAGGCTACTTATTTGCAAGAAGGGAGGTCCAGGCTTTGAATCTGCTGTCTGACTGCAGCCTGTTATGTGTGGAGTCTGCATTTTCTCCCCCTCGTCTATGTACGACGACGAGGAGGAGATCCTTTCCTTGGTGTCTTCCAGCAAACCCAATTCTCCAGATCTCATATAGGTTGGAACATGATGGACCACAGCTGTAAAATACTCTTCACAAAGTTCTCTGGGCTCTTTTTCCAGAGATCCTGTAGATAATGTAATGAACTACCCACTTCAAGAAATCATAAAAGTAAAATATACTGAGGCTAATTTCTCCTTAATTTAAAGTGGAATAAATCAGCACGAGATATTAGTCCTCTTGGCATTCATTCATAAAAAGCAATTTGGGAGTAGGATAATGTCAATAAATAATAAATGAATCAGCTATCACATGCAAAAACGGTGCCGCTGTCCTTTAAAGCAGAGGAATAATTTTTTGTTTTATCACCCCAACTTACAAGTACCATATTTACTTCTGCTACTAAATATATTGTTTTTTGATTCTCTAGTAGTAATTGGACAGCAGTTGTATAAAAAGCAGGATTTTGCGATCAGTTGTTTCAATCCTTGTGGGATTTGTCTCAAAGCAGCAATGTGCGCCGGGCTTGGAGACAAGCAGTAAAGATAATGCCTTAATAAGGGAATGAAACACAAACCACTACAATAAGATGCTTGTATTTGTGTTTGTTTGCTTTTTGTGAAAACAGATCAATGTCAGAAGCCACATATTGAACGATATGAATGTTGATATTGTAGCGTTCCCTACTGCTCTCATCAGTGTTAATATTCTTGGCTACAAATGTTGTCTTCAAAATGTCATTAGAAGGCTGACATTATTCCTTATCTGATGTTTCTGTTTTCAAAGGTTTCTTGAGTCTGAAGTAAAACTCGTTAAACAAAACAACAAAGTGCTTCACACTCAAAGTGTTTTAAGGGCATCGTTATGCACAAACTGAAAAAGCTGCTGTAGGCTCACATTTAGAATGTTTCTGGGCTTTTAACAAGCTGTAGGAGGTGATTATACGTGTGGCTGGCAGATTATTTAAAGTGGTTATAATCTATATTCTTTTATAATTACAATGCATCAAATGAGAATGTGAAAACAACGTGAAAGGGGTCACTCGTAGTGATAATTATCACCAGAATCTGCAGCTCCCCTCGGCTTTACGGAGCTTTATAGGGAGGTTCAGCTCATTGTTTCGCCAGGGCTGCCAACCTTTCAATTTAGTTTCAGATTGTACATGGTCATAGTCAGGGGCATCCTCAAATATATTTGGACATTTTAGCAAACCTCTGAACCACATTTATTAATTTAATTGGTGACAGTTTGAGGACATAATATTTGACGCTACTTCACATTGTGTATGGACATAGTCATTTTGAGCTTTTAGTTATTCTTTGATTGTTTTATTTGGTATATAAAAAGTGATAAATTATTGCTGTAATGTGAGTCTGTCTTTGTCTTTTTTGGCACGAATTGACGTGCATCAAAATCCAAGCTGGTTTGACCGCAGTATTTTACGGTGTTGCTGTTGCCAGCCCTGGTTTAGCCGTCCGGTCCGCAACTTTACTGTTTTGGTTCACTCTCCCTGCTCTTATAGCAGTTTTTTACCGCAGCAGTCACCTGTTTTCAGTGGATAAAGCTCTAAACCCACTAAAAACCTACCTACCACCAAACAGCAGTTAGCAACTAGCTGGTGGACAGAAATATGACTGAAGGAATGATAATATTGCTCCTTAATAACTGCTGGATGTGTAAATAAGCGTGATGATATGTCCATTCACAACTATTTTTCGTTGCCAATAACATCAGGTCAAGTTCATATTTACTCTGCTAATATAATTTAAACCTTCACCAAGGCAGTCCGAGGTAGCTACACTGCTCCCCTACGAATACTTCACGCTCTGATTCATTCTAGCAGTCACACAATATTGCAAGTTTTTTACGGTGCATAAGAGAATTAAGAATGATTCTTACGACAGACTTGTTGACACAAGACCACCCACAGCAGCACAAACCGCTCTCCAGCCAGGAGCCCAGAAGTAATTAGAAATGTTGTGTATTATTCATGTACTCACTCGTTGCATTTGCCCAAATTCACATTTTCTGGTGAGTGTGTGATGAAAAGCAGTGGGGCCACTACACGCCTGGCATGGAGCCTGATTTAAGATAGCATTGAAACTTAATTTCACATTCACAGTGGGACTCTTACTGTAGGATTAAATCATCTGTATGTACATTTACGTAACATGATTTACATTGATAACACAGCAGTAGAGACCGAAGATGACAAAGAACATTTCTGTCCAAGTCAAGCCAGCATTAAGTAAACATGCCCCCGGGACTGTAAACATTGCCCTTAGATCCCATTATGTCACGTTTACTCACATATAACTCCTGGCTAAAGAAAAAAGTATGCAGACACTGGTGACCTCCACATTTTGTTGCATAATAAAATATGTACTGTATTGTTGAATAGTATTTTCAAATCAAACACAAAATAAGTTGCTTTAGCTCATTGAATATAAAAAACCTGAACTTAATTATTTTTTAGAAACTTTAAAGAAGTCAAATTTAAAATGTTTTTAAATGCTGATTATGCTAGAATGCAATTTAAAAGCTACAATACAAAGCTTACAACAACATGAGGAAATGCTGGAATGTAGAAATGATTACTCCACAGTCTTAACATCTGTTGTGCTCTTTACAGATGCTGGTTACCACAGCCACAGCTAGACGCTGTTTCAAAGCAACTCATCAAGATGAGTGACAATGTACTGATGCCTCACAAGCTTTACGGGATATTCAATGGAAAAAATTATATTGCAGCTCTAAATGTTCAATCTGTAACTTGTTAAAGAAGACATCTGTTGGAGTGTTGAATATGGAAGTCAAACTTTAGATTATACAGTAAGTTTGCCTCAGTATGAACAAGGTTTTTACATTTTGTACTGGAAAAGGTTTGTCAATTTGCTAGACCATATTGTATTTTTGAGTTATAAAAGCAATTTTTAAGAAGCAAACAAGAAATGTAGAAATAGGGGAAGAACGGAACCAATAAAGAAAGGATAAAAAAAGTCTCCGAAACTAAGTTTTGACTTCTGTGTGCAGATAGTCCAATAAAATCCTCTCAAGGCTGCTATTGTGAAGGTTCTTGTACCAGCAACCTTGAGCTGTTATCAGTGCAGCCACGTGTTTTCACTGCAGCCTCTCTCTGTTGTATTCTTGCAGGCTGGAGGAGAGAGAAATTACCACCTCGCAGTTGTATGCCTCCGCCAACCAATGAAGTTGCAGTTCATATTCATGTCTCTCCTAAATGTCATAATTTCATTGTATGAAACATTTGTGTAAATGTGTCATAATGAGCGTAGGAATTCTTGAGTATTTGCCAACAATGTGTTTTGTGAGGTCACAGTGACCTTACACCTTTGACCATCACATTCTTACATCCTCGAGTCCAAGTAGGCATTACTGCCAAGTTTAAAGAACTTCCTTCCAGGCCTTCCAGAGATATCGCATTCACGAAAATGAATTATTATGCTCCAGTCGGCACAGGAGCATAATGAAGTACTTTGGAGCCAACCACCATCAGACAACAATAATAGATTACACTTAAGGTAACAGAAAGAAATTCATTCACCATCTAATTGTATTGCAAAGTAATAACTAACAATAAACATACCATATGAATAATAAGTCATTCATGTTTAAATGTGTATTACATTTTATTCATTACACTCAGATACCCCCTTAGTGTAGGCGGGGGTTATCAGCTGTTCACTTTAGCGACGCTGCTTGAAACTGCCGTGGTGTATGGCGTAGTTTTGCCTTTAAAAAAAAATCTGGGTCAAGTGAATTTTTAAAAAGATATGTTCGAAAATTGGTGTTAACGCTAGGTTTGTGCAGGATGTCCCGTTACACACTAGTGATGATTCTATCCGGCCAATCAGTGGTCTGCAGTGTTTGAACTTTGGATCAGCTCACTTGGAACCTCGGCTGAGGTGGTTCTACCAGGGCGCACGTATTATCCACAACTTTCTCTAACCTTTCCAACCTTTTTCCTTTCCATAAAGGAAAACAGCCAGTCGAGTTTAATGGAAACTCGGCTTTAGTGATGCAGATGGGACCCGCAAACCTGCATGTATGCAGTGAGGTTAAACAGGACTTCAGCTACATACATCATGTCAAGTCATGTATATATATTTTTACAGAAGAGTATTAGGGCCAGGCATGAGGGGAAAACAATTAGAGGATTTGTTTTGCTTTGCATTTTGAGAATAAAGTTGAAATACTGAGAAAAAACATCAATCTTTTGAGAATAAATCAAACTACAATCTGTAACGCAAATACTGAAAGTTTGACTTTATTCTCGAAATTTTGACTTTATTCTTGAAAATCCTCTCCTTGATTTTTCCCCTCATGCCTTTCCCTAAAAATCCTCCTAAATGTATCATTGAATGCTATTGTATTGCAAAACTCAACATCTATTTTTAAAAACACATCCATGAGCTTCTCTACACCCAGGGGTAATTAGCTGTTGGGTACTTTATTTATTGTATATCAAACAGAAAATCAAGAGATGTGTGTGAAGATGAATTTGATATGTACGTTGCTTCCCCCTGATATGAAAGGAAACCTGCAGCGTGTGGTTCACTTTGAGTGACTGTTATGTAGTTATATGCAACAACCATCTATCTGTGTTTAAATCCCAGAAGGTGAACTTTACTTATAACATGATACCCTCAGGCTACATGTTCCACCGTTACTTTTTGCAAGGCTGTTGCAAATATTGTGATTAAAAAAAGAAAATAATAAAAGACAGCAAGAAGAGGACAGCAAGGCAATCCTGGTTTGCAAGCTGATTTCGAAGAGCAATCAGGAAGCACTTGCTTGTTTTGCAGCCATGACATGTGGCTCTAATCTCCAAGCAGGAGGTGAGCACAAAATAAACCCCCCAATGTGCTTTGTGCATCCACTAGCATTTGTAGGCGCACACCTGTGTGGTGTCAATCACGGAAACATTGCGCATTAGATTAGATCTTGCCAGACATCAATCACAGGAGTGCAACTGGAAGCAGCAACAGTATTCTCTCCAGGATTAAGCTGCTTTTAAATTGGCTGCAGTGAACAAGATGAGCTGTGGAGCAGAAAAGCAGAGTAAGCCAGAGGATGGAGGAGAAGTGAGGGCGGAGGAGGAGAAAGCAGTGGATAATGAGCTTTGTTAGGGAAAGGGAAAAAAAAACCTATGACGCCACGTTTAACTTTGAGAATTACGTCCCTGGTTGTGTGAAATGAGAAAAACTTGAGGAAATTATTCACTGAGTTGTAATTAAATTCAGTGTGAAACTTTAAATCGTCTAAATAAATGGCTTTTCTCAATTAGCTTCCCTTGATTCCTCCTTAGAGCAGCTTTCAGACCGTATTATTTGTTTGCTTTACCTTAATTTTTGCAAATTAGGATGTTTTAGACCACTTTTAGAAAACTCTTTTATCAGGTCATTGATTCCTTTTTTTGGTGGAGAATTATCTGCCTCAAATAATTGGATATAATAAAACATAATTGGATCAAATGTTAGGTTAGTATTTTAAATCATGCTCGTTTGTGTTGTATTATGCTTAATCTACATAGATTACATTTATGTGATACATTTAACTATGTATTACTTATATTAAATAAGTAACAGATGAATATTACAGATTTAAAGAGCATTGCCACAGTTATAATTAAGCTTCAGTGACTTATTTTGTGTCTGTGGTATTTAAAATAAATAAATAAATCTGTCAATTAAATGTATTTACTTTATATTGTTAAATGTAGCCGCTGTAATATGGGAAGTTTTAATCTCTGTGATTATGTTTACATATACAATATTAATGTGAGGCAGAACACAGATTGCTAAAGCTGTAAACAACTTTACCTAATTATCTTTATTAGAGTGTGGCCATTATAATCACAGTATAAGCATAATCAACAAATCCGCTCAACCTGTTGATGTGCAGAGACACTTGAGGCCATTGAGTCTCTTGCTGTTCCTTGAATTTGTCTGATGATTTCGGCGTCGGCCCTTACTAACAGAAGCTCCCGAACATCATCGTCTCTCTCCACTTGGACATTCTCGTTGCCGTCTTTGGTAAATGAACCCTCTTCTTCACCCTCGGACGTTTGCTTTCTTCCAGGTTTCATGCTAGCCGCGATATAGAGCGGTCGAGAGCTGGCAGGGTAAAGTCCGTCCACATCATTCGGACATTTACGTTATCACATCCAGCTCCTCCGGGTAATGTCAAGATAATTCCATGGTTGCAAGTGCATGTGTGAAAGAGGCTTATGTTTCTTGTCCGCCAACTGTTCAGTGGAATAACGTGGAAACTGTATCAAAAGCTCCACAGGGAACCTTTAACACCCTCATGATAATCTTGTTTTTGCTGACCTCCGCTTGCTTCTCACCTTGCTGCAGTTATGTAAAAGTGTGTCAGTACATTGTGACATCACTGTCCTTCCTCCTCGTGGGACATTATTCTTAATACAACCAGGAACTTGTGTGCATGTGAATAAGGTGACTGCCTAGATACATATTATATACCCACTACGTTCTATTTTAATAAACACTTATTCCAGCACTGTCATCCCAGCAGGTGCTTCTCAGTGATCAATGACTGCGGGAGTCATAATACACAAGTACTAGTCTTTTCAAGCAGTGTACTAAACATCAAAGAACAACTGTCATTTGTCTCAAATGGTGCAAACAAATGAAAAATAAAACCCAGTGTTTATTGTTTTTTAAGTTTCAAATGTAACTACAGATATTTAGTTTGACTGCAGTATCATTAGAAATGATAGATCCCCCTCCGGTAAACGGGTGCATCAGGTTCACGTTGTATTGTCTTTGAGACGTAACCGCATGTTCATTTATGTTTTCATTTGTTTCTTTTCATAATTATTTTTAATGGCACAAACAACTTCAAAGGCTCGAGTTGTCGGAAGACGATGTCTCTCCCGCTGTGGTGTCTCTAGTCTCCTGCCCAAACACAAATGGAATCAAATGAATTGCTAAAGAGACTGGCAGCTGGCAGGAAGTGTCTCCAGCTAGAAACGACTCCCATTAATATGGAACAGATTATTTACACAGCAGAGTTCACGAGAGAGAAGTTACCAGGTAACTCAAACAGCTTTATGCTACAATTCCTGTGTGTATTCTTGCATGCGTATGCATTTTACTGTACACATGTGATTATAGTCCTCTCTAAAACACAAGCTTTTCTGTCTTCCACCTGCAAACCTTCATTGTAAAACAAGAGCTTCCTGGTGTCTTTGAGAAAATAGTGAATAGTGAATGGAGGGCCTTACATTCAGCTGAGATACATGAAATATCTTCAATTTAGCAAAATGTAACTTTTTCATTCATACTGTTGTGGCAAAACAATCTGATTGCAATGTGCATTTAAGATTGTGTTAGCATCTTACTGTTTGTTTCACTTAACAAACCATATCAAATGCTCTACCCAGGCCAATATAAATCATACAGTGCATCTCTGATTTGTTAATCGTGTTTAAAGTGTTCTCTGCTCACTTGGATTAATAGTTATGCCATTAACTATGTTATCTTGTCATTAAGAGTGGCATTAGTTGCATAAAGATCATCACATGGGTAATTTATTTACATAAAATACCACAAATTAACACTTCTACTTTTACATTGCAACATTTCTAATATTTTAAATGTAGAGCACAGCACATCACTCCTTCAGGCATCACACACACTCTCCAGATCTCTTTACTTTTACGCTGCATAGTTTCTACCTGATGTGAAAATCCATACACACACACACACACACACACACACACACACACACACACACACACACACACACACACACACACACACACGCACACACACACACACACGCACACACGCACACACACACACACACACACACACACACACACACGCACACACACACACACACACACACAGACACACACACACACACACACACACACACACACACACACACACACACACAGTAGGGAATTCTCTTTATATGTGCCTGGCGTCTTGAAATTTAATGAGTAGGTAAAGTCTCTCACATTGCTCAGTGCTGCTCTGTTTGACAACCACAACAAAATGATCGTTGAGGATGACAGAATACAAATATATTGCAGGAGAGGTAGAAGAAATAAAATTGGTGGGAGATATTGCCACCTGTGCACCTTCCTATGCTGTGAAACTGCATAAGGACATGAAAGCTATTTCCTGGCACGGTATTATTATTATGTAACGTCTGGACAAATATTACAGAACATCATGTCACACACGCTGATTGAACAGCAAAAAACAGGAATTTCAAAGTCTCACTCTCTTTCTGTCCAAGAAAAGTAAGACTCTGTAGGTCAGCGGTACATTTTGTCAAAGTCAGAGGCATGGGTAAAGTTTTAAAGTATTTTTCATTTGTGAAAGTACCACACTCATAATCAGTTCTACAAATTATCCATTATCTAAAGCCGTAGTTATTTTGGCTCTATTATATTTGCTTCATTTCAGTTTATCACATTTTGCCATGGCAGTGCTATGACTTTGTGATTAATTATTATTTCCCCTTTGCAAACTGTTAACACATTTCCATCACTCTTTACTCATTGTACTGTCACAACACGTCATGCTGATAATCCTTATATCAGCTGTCCACCCACTACAGACACAGATAAATCCCTTCTTTCATTTTTTAAACGTTGTTTATCTCTAATTCTGTGGTTTCCGCACATAGGGAAGAACTAAAACGAATGTGCTCGTCGGTGGGGATCGCTGCTCCACATATGTCTTCAGAAGTAAATATTTAGAATTAACGTCTAATTAACTAACCAGCCAAATAGCTAGCTGACGCCCAGCAATTTATTTGAAGTGATTAGTCAGCGGTACTGTTGTTAAATGTGCCAACAAAAATTATTTGTTACAGCCGTTAGAGGAACTCAGGAGTAAATCACTTAATAAACTAAGTGTGCTCTCCTGTCGCATATTAAATGCCACTTAAATGGAAGATAATGTGATGCAGCAGGTAAATAGTCTTCAGTTTAATTATGTACTTAAAGGATATGTCTAGCAATAAACAACAATACAAAATCAAATCTCAAAAAGTTCAAAACTAACAAGGAATTACTGACAAGCATCGTCTGATATAACTTAATTCATGTGTCACAAACCTCCATTTTTGAATAAGTTGTTGCACATCAGTGTTTCTGCATTACAACCAACATTGGCACTGTAGTGTATTTTGAGTTAATGCACACCTAATGTGTAATATTCCACAGCTGAAAATTGTCCCAAACAAATGCATTAATCCTGTTGAGTAATGTTTGCTAAAAGAATTTAGTGCCCAGCTCTTTATAAGCCTTTTAATGAATGGAAAGTACATAGTGGCACGTTATTATGTTATGTTTATTGGGTCTTTTCATAGAATATGTTGAATAAAAATATAGACATCAGTCTTCCTGAAGTTTAATGTTGCATTGTTTTAGGTGAGGGCCACAGAAAGCTCAGCACCGGATAAGAGCAATTAAAGACTGACCATTAAGGAAATTAAATTACAGGTGTGCTCACATGCAATATTTAAAAGTGGTAGTTTTTTCAAAACACCTTGGAGAGGACCCCTAACAGATTATTTACCTGTTTTTGGCCGACAACGTGCAGCTTCACAGCTGTGTCCTAGTCGCCCGCTGGGGCGAAGACAACAATAAATGGAAAACATTATAGTCACTAAAGTTGAATCGGGTTCAACTCATGAATAAATCACCAGTTTAGTTTGCAGCAAGTCAAGTCAAATTAAATCAAGTTTAAGAATATCCCTTAAGCCCTTAATCACATCCTCAAAGGTTTTCACAATGCCAGTGCGCTTGAAATGATAAATGAAGACAACAAACAGAAAAAGAAAATCATTTGGAAACAAACATAGAAGAAACTGTAGAAAGTGTTTGACAGAGAGGCAGGCGTAGAGCTGCATAGAGAGGGGGTAAATGGAGAATAAATGTTGAGAACAACTTGGAATATATTAACAACAAACAACATAAATGGGAAAAAACACTGGAGAGAACACATTGGATGGATGGCACATGCTTTTAATATTAGGCAAATTAAAGTACATTTCATTTAGGAGATTTTAATATAATTGATTCTTGGCAATAAATATTGAATTCGCGTCACAATTTTTGTTTGAATTCAGGATTTGCTTCGTCCAAATGATTTAACTGCAGCTATTTATTGACAACTCAGTGTTGGCTGCAGATTTTGTGATGAGTGTTTTGCCTACTTAAGAATCCACTGGCATTTATTTAGAGTTGTGACCCTGCGATAGCAGTCCAGTGGTCTCCAGCTGGCTGTGATATCTGGTTCTTTTGTTGCTTAATGCTCCGTTAAGTTCACCAGCTAGTCTTTGCCTGTAGTTTGGTGCTGGGCAGGTAGTGTACAGTGGCTTTATCTGAGCTTTTCTACTGAGAACAGATGCCTGCTGCGGCTGGAAACGAGGTTGATGAGAGTTCAGAGATGGAGATGGGGGGGGGGGGGGGGGGGAGTGCAGAGTCAGGTGGTAATTTCGCTTCACACCGACTCCTTTGGCTTTTAACTTAATTATAGCGGCAGCACCTTATAAATCAGTCTTCCTCGGTGCTCCATCTCTCTCGCAGAGTTTCACCCTTCAACTTCAATCAAAGGTTGCCAAGCCAATGGAGCATGAGTGGAACTTTTGAAGTATTTTTCTGAGTGTAGCAGCAAAGAATTGACCACAGAAAACCTGTCATAGTAAATCATCAGGCGTGTAGATCACATATTCGAGCCAGTGAAGTTTACCTTTCCCCCGAGGATGTTACAGTCTACTATGGTTAGTGTATCGCAAGATGACATCCTCCAGTCTAACCGAGGAATTGTTGCGGGCTCTGAATATGAAAGCCCCCCTGGTGTACAATGTCAGAACAATAGTGTTAGTGCAGTGAAAATGCAGACTGACTACCATGATGTCATTAAGTATGGGAAGTCCAAAAACTTTCTGCTGCTTAATATGCTAATTCTATTTGACTTTGCACATGCACCGGGATCCAGCGTATTGGATTAAAATGCCCTCCTCTCTGGTCTCCCCCCCAGTAAAGTGAGGCGCTGCTGCACAAACTGCAACGTCAGTCGCTGAGCACATCACTCCTTTGCTTAGACCTTTACATTAGCTCCTGAATTTATTTTAGGATTGCACTTCTGGTTTACAAAGTACCAAATGACCTGGCTCCACTACACATTTCTCACATGCTCTCTGTTTATCAGCCGCAGACCTTACCGATCATCTTGGAAGAGGAATTTGCGTTCTTCCAAGAATGGAATCAAAATCCGGCCAAGCTGCTTTTGGCCACCCGGGGAACAGCCTGCCAGATGACCTGAGATGTGCCCCTAATCTTATCAATTTAAAGAGTAGGCTCAAAACATTTCTCTTCTGCCAGGCTTTTTATTAGTTTTTATCCAAAGCCCGTGTGTAAGTGTGTGTGTGTGTGTGTGTGTAGCGCATGGATGACTGCACTCTGTTGTTGTTGTTGTTGTTGTTGTTGTTGTTGTTGTTGGTGGTGTTGGTGAAGGTGTGTGTGTGTGTGTGATGTGTGTGTGTGTGTGTGTGTGCGTGTGTGTGTGTGTGTGTGTATTTTGGTCTTGTGTCATGCCTTTCTGACTCAGTATTTTACATCGGCACTGTTGTTTTTCATGTGAATCCATCTTTGTACGAATGCATAATGGGGTGGACAAAATAATAGGTCAAGCTGTCAATAAAATGTAGGGAAATAATATAATAATATGCCATTGGAATAATACCACATGTGAATCGTAAAAGGAATAGTTTCACATTCTGGGAAATATCATTCGCTTTCTTGCAAGAGTGAGATGAGAAGATACCACTCGTATATCTGGCCCTTGAACAAGACGCTTTGAGTAAAAATAGAAAAGACAGGACACATCTAGCCTGGCTCTGTCCAAAGGTAAATAAAAGAAGTCTCCCAGCACCTCTAAAGGTCACTATTTAACACGTTGTATCTCAGCTATATGCAAAAAAACAAAGTGTAAAAACGACAAGACTGTCCGACCCGTTGCCCAACAGGCTCTGGTTGTTCTCTTGAACACTAGCCAGCTGTGGTGAACAGGTGTGACACCAATCCATCCCAAAAGAAATGTGTGGAAACATTTGGAATTCAATACAGAAATATTGTGGATAGAGGTGAGGCTGTTTGCTGACATTGTAAAATACAACTGCATTACAGATCCCTCAGCTTGTCACTCAAGTGACGCAGTGGACAAATGAGCACAATGTTTATTCTACAGTGTATTTTAGGAAGGGAGTGACTTGTGGTCTAACATGTGATTGGACCACGTGCAAATGCAAAAGTATTTATACCTGCTCCTCCGGCCACACTAAAGAAACCTGCCATCATAGAGAGGGGTGATGAATCATGCTGGGGACTTTCAGACAGCTTCTCCTCAAAGGTGTTGCAGTTGATTGCACACGCAAAAAAGTGATGGATGAAGTTGTGTGAAGATAAAAAGCAAGACGTTAGAAAGATGTACGGAGGGTTTCAGCTGCCGTTAGATGATCAGAAAGGCACCTACGGATTATTTAGTGGTTTTTGTAGACATTGCATTGATTGCCTCTATTCTCACGTCCTTTTATTCTTTTGCTGTTGTTGCTTTGGATTGCATTATAGGTTGAGGTGTTTCTGTTGTTTTGTCCTCTGTGTGGACAGACTGTGCTGCAGGTTTCAAACTGCACAGGAATTATAAAGTTGTTATTCCCTACTTTCAAAAAACACAGTCAGTTATTGGGGCTTTGTCAACGTGAGCACACACAAATCCATATACTCTGCTGCTTGTACCACACACACACACACACACACACACACACACACACACACACACACACACACACACACACACACACACACACACACACACACACACAAACACACACACGTATATGTATAGCAAGCAGCGGTTAAAAAAGTTCTCAGATCCTTTACTTGAGCAAAAGTAGTAACACCACAGTCTAAAAATACTACAAGTAAAAGTCCTGATATCAAAATGTTACTTGAGTAAAAGTACAGAATATTATCAGCAAAATGTACTTAAAGTATTAAAAGTAAAAGTACTCTGATGAATGGCTCTTTTAAAAGTGTTGTATTATTATAGAATATTATATTATTCTATACTTTTAAGAGTTTTTTTAATGTTGAAGTTTGTCAATATGGAGCAAGTTTCGGATACTTTGTGTACTACTGAGTAGATTATTAATATATATATATATATATATCATATAAACACATCATGTTATTTATGTAAAAAGTAACTACAAGTGTCAAATAAATGTAGGGCAGTAAAAAGTACAATAGTTCCTTCTGTGATGTAGTGGAGTAGAAGTATAAATTGGCAGAAAATGGAAACACTCAAGTAAAGAACAAGTACCTCAAAATCATACTCAAGTAAAGTACTTGAGTAAATGTACTGAGTTACATCCCACCACTGTGTAGTGCAGGGTTCACACACAGGAGAGGATCTCATTGAGAAGACGTGTTCATACTTAAAAGGAACATGTTTAAAATGAGGTTTAATGAAAGAGGAGCTGCTTCACAGACATTATCTTTTGAGAAACGTTTCAGAGATCAGAAAGTAAAATAAACAAAGAACAAGTGTTCGGCGCTGTTTTATCTCTGCACTTAAACAGAGTCATTTCTGATTATTCATTTTCAAGAGGATGTTGGAAAGCTGACAGATTATAAGGATAGCAGGGCCGAAATGAAGACTTAACATGTTTGGATACATCTGCTAGTTCATGATTGATTCCCCTGGAACCATAATGAGATCCCTTCCATCTACCATCTGATTGATTTAAACAACACTGTCAAACTCTTCCTTCCTGGCCAGTGCTAATTTAAAACAGATGGCATCACCCCTATTTGGCAGCCACTTTGGAACAAGCCGAGTTATTAAACAAGTGAACGTATGTATACATTATAATGGTCTGCCGGGATTGTTCTTGTCCTCAAAGGACCCATTGATTACTTGTAAAATGATGGCAGAGGATATACAGTAGATGTCTAGAGGTCGTCTAATCTGAGAGGGCTTGTCGGCCGAAGCCCTGACCTTTCCCGGAACCTTAAAGTACAGAATGATTACGACACTTGGATTTATGCATTTTTAAATGGCATCAGACCAAACACTTAAAGGTGATTGCATCATGTTCATATTTGTACTAATTGGCAGACGAGAACCCTAGAACATGATTGAAAGACTACCTGCTAATGAAGCCAAAGGATGCCAAAAGATTCAAATACAAAGCAGTTTCACAGAACTGGAATCAATGTTTTGAAGTTTACCGTCACAACAAACCTAAAATAATAACTGAAGAGTCAGGACAAGTTTGAAAACATTCATTTCTGTAGCGTAATTATCACTAATTAAGTCATGAGGGAAAAAATATCACTTTGAACATTATCTTATTTTTTAACATAAAAATAAAAAGTCTGTGCAAGCACTATGCCATTAGGAAATGCACTGATAAAGACACTTGAGCAGTCAGCAAGACGCCGCCTCACAGAGTCTGCCAGTATCTCCCTCTGGGTGCAAGCTATCTTGTAGTGCTGCAGCCAAAGCAGTGCGATTGAGCAGGGCAGCTCAATGAATGCAGATATATTTACTCACTGTTGCTTTGGGAAACATCAATCCAATAGTTGAGGGATCATTGATCCACAAAACGTGCTAAATGATTTAGGGGTAAGCATTTCTCTGGCAGCACTTATGTACCAGCTAGAGGGCAAAGCTTGTAAAGGAGAATCTAAGTTAATGTATATTTGCAGAGGAAAAAAAGAGGACACGCTCTACCAGCTGCAAAACAGAAAAATATATGATAAAACATCAGACTGTGTCACAGTACCGTTTAAAGATTCATGGCAAACTTGTAAATAACCCTGCTGAAATTATGAATATCATGCCAAGTTTTGCTACTTTACGTAACTGCCTCAGATAATGTAGCGTGACCCCTAGTCAAAATTATAAGTATTAACACGACATGATAATGATATGCTTCGTAGAGGCCGCTTTAGGCTGAATAACTGAAATAAAAATAGTGGCATCGGCATTAAATTCACAAGCAGGGGATGGAAAAATCAATATGACGTTTGTTTATTTGCTATGCTGTTGAAGGCACTTAATGTCACGATGGGTTATGCCGAACAGGGATTGGACCCAAATGCAGACAAATGAGGAGGCAGCAGGATGAGCTCAGCGTTACTTGGAAGAAGTTATTTGCTTTTTTTAATACTAATGCATAGATTGAATGATTGACTGACGAGCGGCATGTCTTCTTTCAATAACTTATATTTCTAGAAGTCATCGGCTTCGTTTGAATGATGTTGATTATTTTCCAACCAAAACTCCTACTGCGCTGTTTTACAATTTTGATTTATTGGTTCATCTTCTATTTGATAATCTATCTTTAATATCTTTAAAATGAATCCGGTCTTCTGCAGTGTTCTGTAGCGTAACGGGGTAAACTGTGTTGCTTTGAGGAGTATTGCTGCCACCCACAGTCGATACCACACATTTTGAATTTGACTTACCCGTCACAACATATGATGCAAAATCCACCCAAAAGACTAAAGTGAAAATAAGGGGAGCAGGTCAATGACCGTGAGGTTTGTTCACCGCTTTTACTCGCAATACACTGAACAGATTTTACACATGAGGATCAGTTCACTCAGCTTGTTAAAACAGCTGTGTAACGCTCCAAAGTCTGATGTTATCTGTTTTGTCTTGGGCTCGGCAGACGACCAATCCCTAACAGAAAGCTTGTGGAAACTTGAAAGATGTGGCCACTTTTTGCACCTCACCCATACTGACTATAAGTCAGGATAACTCCGCCCATGCATCTTTGATTTGGACCATTCTTTATTAAAATCGGTCTCTTAGGAGTTCCCAAACATTGTCGAGGTGCGGTAATAAATCGCTGGAGCATCCCTGGGAGAACATTGAGTATACTTAATTAAAACAACTTCATAAAAATGTTTCCACTTTCCTTCCTGGCCAAACGACCATGAATCAAAAGGGAGCACTAGGAGCTCTTTGCCATACACACCCGCAGAGCGCAAAGGATGTCAGCCTCTCTAGACTCACAGCTTTTGAGGACACTGGTTTACTTGTATCAGAGTTAATGCACTCTAAGAGTTTAAATGTGTTAATGATTTAAAACATGCAGTAGCTCCTTCTGTATTTCATGTAGTTTATCAAAACTAAAAGTAGTCCTCAGCTGCGGTTGTTTTTAAATATACACTGACAGTAGCTTGCAGAGACACACGTGTGCTACACTCCCGACTAGCCAATGTGTTTTTTCTCACATGACAAACAATTACTGCAGCTGCACTTTCTGTATTGTACCAGAATTAAAAATAAAGAGATTACATTGCATTTCTGTCTTTATCTCTACTTAAACTTTTCTTTTTACAACAAAAGGCAACGTACAGTAACGGAAACAGCAACAATAGTTCACCTTTAATGGTTAATTAGCAGGATGATAAAGTCTGTATGAAGTCACACTTCAGCACTTTTTTAAGCAGTTCTTCTGCATCAGTTCTCAATTCCCCAGGCTGCTGTTGAGAACAGGTAATGTGTTAAATTAGTTCAGCTAATTTGCCTCATCAAGATCTGTTAAGATAAAAAAAAACAAAGAATATAATGATATATATATATATATATATCAGAGATTTTAAATGCTACAGTATCTTTAGAGGATGGTACTCATCGCAACATTCAATAATTTATTAATAACCTTAATGTGCAAACTGTAACCATGCTGAGAACTTCTCAACCATTTAATGGGAGCAAGACAACAAAATGTCTTCAAAGAACCCTGTGCATGCTAGCCAGATTTCTCTCTCAGCTAAGTTATTATGCACGTGTTCAGCTCAGACACTTGCTCATTCACAATTCATGCTTGTTGCTCGTACACCCACACAGCAAAACCTCTCCGCTACAGTACCTCCCTGATTTTGTCCCCTGCTCCCCCAAACTGTAAGTTTCCGACAACACAAAATATGTCTTCATCATTCTTTTTCGCACTCTCCTAATGGTCTGTGCCTCCCGGTATGTGTGAAGCTGCATTTCACTTCCAGGGCAGGCTGTCATTTATTCAGAATGAGACAATTTATATGATCTTTGCAACATTCTTCTTCCCGTCTTGTTATCCTCTCCACTGTGAGAACAAGATGAAGCCAGCTTGCTGCTAGCTACCCTAATACATATTATAGTAGGGTGAGTGGAATAAATGTTGGCAAACGGTAAAAGTCCAGTGTTGCACGGCCAATTTTGTATAATAGTAGTAGTTATCTAATCAGAGTTCTGCTCTCTAGTCACTATCTGATTGCCTTCAAATTGCTTTAGTCTCCAGCAGAGTGTTAGTGCAGAACACAGTATGTACAATTTGAATGCCATTATTTAGATGCGGGTGTCCAGGGTAGCAGAAGTGATATCCTTATTAATGTCCCTATCCGATGTCAGCATTTTAGTCTGCTCCCACACATTGGCAGGCAGCAAACTGTAAAGTGAAACAGAACCTTCGCACTGTGAGAATCAAATTAAAATGCAGCATTGGGGTTGCCAGCCATCCTAATTAGCCCGTTTTTGTTTAACACGCCTGAAAAACAAAGCTCACATTTTCATTTTGTGGTGTAAATGCAACAATTCAGGGGTGGGGGGGGGGGGGGGGGATCCAGAAAAAACAACACCTGGCGAGTCACGCTGGGTCAACACTGTAGTTACACAGGAGAGAAGTTTGTTTGCTTTCAGGAAATGGTGGGAAAACACACAGAACAGGAGGCTCAGAGACCAAGAGATGTACCGCTGGGAATAGGACTTGTCTTTTGATGTTAGTGTTAAGAGGTGCAGAGATAATAATCCAATATGGGATTAGGGAGCAGTTTAAAACGATAGCAGATTTACCATGAAATATAGGTCCTAGTTATCAGATAGATGTAGACATAAGTAGGGTTAGCATTTCTAGTTGGTTACCGTAAGTTACTGTAGCTAGCAGATTTGATCAGCTGTAGACTACCTAGCTAACGCTTGAAAAGTAAAGGTGCAGCATTGTTCTTGTATTGCAGGGTAGAGCTAGTCCTAGAATTATATTATGAAAAGGAAAAATGTTATATCACACTGTTCTTTTGCTCTATCCTGTCAGGAAGCTCAGTATAGTGGGGAAAAACATACTTGGAAAAGCAACAGAGGTTAGCTTAATGCCCAAATGCTCACTTTTGCAAGAGAAAGGGCTTTGATGATGAGGACTGTGAGCAACTATGACTGATAAGTTTGCAAATGTAATGTAATGTTTAGGTGGATATGCTGGAGCGTCAACTTTCCTAAATCTCAAATAACTATGTTAGCGTTAGCCTACTACTGTAGGTATTAAGCTAGTTAGCCAGACATGCTAATGTTTGCAGCTTACATTAGAGCTGATAAGCACATTGTTTCTCAGAGATGTCCCAAAGCTGCTATTGACTGATCCTCAGGCTGTGACCTTTAAGTCACATGTGCAGCTCTAATTAATCTGAGCAGAGTGATACATTAAGAGGTTGAACCTACACCGAACACAAGCAGCCTTCCTCTCAAACGAATACATTTCACACCAGGAAAAATCACTGAAACCTTATATACATATTCCAACAGCAAACGTATGAATGCAATACTCCCTGCGCTAAGAGCTTTAAGCAGAGGTTGAACTGATAATAAAGATTAAAATAAATGCTGAGGAGAAACCTGTGCTCTATCTTGGGGATATAATATCTCTAGGAACAGTTGGGAAAGAAATTCATGAGACAAATATTTGCACCAAAAGATAAAAGTAAAGAGCCAAGGATTTGAGTCCCACACCTCGCTGAGCACTGCTGGTTTGGTATTCATTTCCCAGCTGGATGAGAGCAGAATTTGGTGGACACATAGATTATTCATCTATGACTCTAGCACATTCACTTACAGCCCTATTCCTCAAAAACAGACCAGAATGTAAAACTGACTACAACTTGCTTGCTGATTGATGGTGAGCGAGGCAAATGCACTGTCCAAAAACATGACGGCACATCTATTTCTAACAGAACATGTCATTTTCCTCTAACTGCTATTGATAAACCCGCGCAGCACTGCATGGAGAAGTCAGACATGGTATTGGAATAAATTAATTTTGACAGCACGACTTGTTTTTTTTTTTTTACTTTTTTATTTATAGACTAGATTGGTAGGAAAAATAGCATTCACCCAATTTCATTTTTGATACGATCTGGGGATTCTCAAGTGAATGTGAGTGATGGACTTAAATCATGGATGAATAACTGATGGCTGAATGAGCCTGTCTCGCTCTCGCTTGTCGTCCTCTCGGCTTCGAATGCAGCAAAGCATTTTCAGTGAGTTACCATAGAGATGATTATTGCAGTTGCTGTTGTGAAAAATTTGGCTCAAAACCTCAGGGATCGTACCGGCACGGCAGATATGCAGAGCAAAAGAGAAAAAAGATGAATAAACAGACATTGCTTGAGAGACAGAGAGAGTATGTGGAGGTTTTTTTCTAAGGTCAAGAACATCAAGAACAGCAAGTCTAGCCTCTACAAGAGTTTCAAATTATATTAATATTAATTCTGCATTTCATTTCTTTTGGGAAGGAGAATGTTCACTTCCTTCCCTCATGTATTGGTATTTATTTTTTACAAGAAGCTACATCAAATAAAAGCAAACAGGCGAAGGTCATGTCAGGCCTTGGGGGGGCTTGTCACCACTTTCGTCCAGGTGCCCTTGAGTAAGACACTTAACTCGGTTGCTCCACTGGAACCGCTCAGCGGTCAACAGTTGAAGACTGCGGCTGTGCTGAGCTGCTCCCAGGCGTGAATGTGTGCAACTGTACCATGAATGTTAAGCAGGGCATAGCTGGAAAAGAGCAAGCATGCTCAGCTGACTTTCCCCAAGATAAATAAAAGTAAAGAAGAAAAAATCCAAAGCTGCTGTATTTTAAAGGTATGCCATTTTTCATCACAGTGAGCTTTGAGTCAAAGGTTAGGGCTTACAAAACGAAACTGAATACAAAGACAAAGCTGTCATACGCAAGATAAAAACGAAAAAAAGGAAATTTAAAAGGCTAAAGCTGGTGGAATCAGAATATTGCAAATAGAAAATGTCACCTCTGTCTGGTGTTTGAAGTGTGGTGGAGGAATTTAAAGAGGTTTAGGTGGTGCATGGCCTTATGCAGCTGCTGCAAGGTTATACAAGAGTCAGGTGTCATAATAACAGTTCTGTTATAGCCATGGCTGCAATGACCTGCTTAGGGTCCTGGGACGAAAATGAGCTACTTTGCCAACATTAACTCCCTTCTTCTCCCAATCATTTTCTACATCATTTTGTTTCTGTGGAATATTGCATAATGCTGTGCAGTCATTTGAATAAATGCTAATTAATTTATGGATATTTATCATGTAAAATAACAATGGAAATCTAAAAGAAATAGTTAAATATTTCTTTCTGAGAGTTAAATGTAAAGATGGATACCATTTTCACATCTGCATGTCAAGTGTGGAGGGAGTTAGCCTAGCTTAGCATACACACTGGAATCAGAGGGAAACAGCTAGCCTGGCTTTCTGCAAAGTTAAAGAATATGGTTATCAACATTTATGAAGCTTAAATAATTAATATTTTCTTAAAAAGTAATGTTTGTGGTCGTGACAAACAACTTGTTTATTGTTTATTAATTCCCCCAGTGCAACGTCATTGCTGGTTGCCTGGCAACCTCACTGTAAAGACAAGTTTCCGGGCTTCTTGTTGTTCGCCAAGAAACTGTTACAACACGTAAGGATCAAACAAATGAAATATGTGTCTACACAAACAGATGTTGACTTGGTGTCAAATTCCTCGTTTCATGGATATACTTATAAATAAAGCTGCTTCATGCTTTATGCTAATAAGCTAATTGCCTCATTCGCTTCATACTTACCAAACAGACGTGAGAGCGGTATCAATGTTCTTATCTAACTCTGTGCAAGAAAGAAAATATTCTAAGCTATTCCTTTAAAACAAGATTTTGCCACAGAGCTTCAAAACCAGGTAAAAAAAGCAAGACCCTCTTTGAGGCCAGCTCTTATTGTGCTATAGTAGAGGGTATTCCCATACTCCCAAACAAAGTTATAGTTTATCAAATTACCACAAACCAATTGCCACACAGTGAATCTGGGTGTTTTGAGGACCACAGGGGGTCTGGGGCCAGCTTTGATTATAACAAAACAGAGGGGAAATGTACAGTGAAAGACGACAGTGAGAGCAGTTTTTGGAGCAACAAACTGCCATATACCATATATATCCCATTTTACCCTGAGACACAACATTCAGGAGCAAACTGCATTTCACCAGACTGCTGCGTCAGTTACTACTGAGGTATATTTCACCAGGTAGCTCTGGTGTTATGAGACTCCCTGTAGGGTTTTCGGCCCATGAAAGTGCTCAAATTGTCTTCCTTTTGTTGGCATCAAAACAGTGACCTTTAAATCACAGGAGACTCTGTCTCAGGCTTTTTTTTCCAAAGTGTTGTTATACAGTACAGGAGCTGTTTCCTCCTTGGATCTTTGTCTACCTATCAACCTGCCCATAGAGACTCGCTAACATACCTACACTGGCACTATATTTAATAAAGGCACAGCATAGAGAAAAACTTAAATTGTGTTAAGTCTAACATCACTGGACCTGTTTTGTTCACTCGGGGAATGATGGATAGGCAGCAGTGAGGAGATACTCCACAGTGGGGACTAAGTGAGCTGAAGGAGGAGATCACTGCTTTTCTGATGAGACTCGGAGCTCTTAGGAGGCCATTATGCGGCAAAATGCAACTTGCTTCAATCAACCTCTTATCAAAAGCACAGGTAAACCCTGTGCTGTGAGGAACTCCACTGGTGCGATCAATACATCAATCAAGACACGATACCCGGCTTGAGGCAGCTCTTACCAGTAATTATGTTCTTCAGTTATCCTTATTGGGTTGAAAACAGAAGTTACGATATCTTTTTCATCAGCCAGACTGTGTTTATTAAGGCCCATAGGGGCTGTAAAGAGGACAGCAGGTGAAAGTCCCGAGCTCAGCTATAAATGTCTACAAAAACGGCAACAAGTGGATCAATAAAACCATGACATCATTTCTAAAGAAGTTACACAGATCCTTTTGAGGGTCGGGCTATTCAGTTTATCTCGTTAAAGTTGAAAAATGTAGGCACTTAATAATGTGCCTCATGTTCTACAGCATCTTAATTCCTAAGGCATCGCCCGGAGCTGCTAATCATGACACGTAAAGAGATAAATCCATCCTCCGGCTGCAGCCAAACAAACCAGTGTGTAAACTCAAATTGAAATAAACATTAAAGGATCAGAGAAACTTATATTCATTATACATCCCTCTGTTACCTCAGCATAAAGCATGTAAGCTCCGACAGGGTATCTCTACAACATGAACAGCGTGAGTGTGTAACCAGGCTCATGCTTTTGTGCTTTTGCACAATCAGAGGAGAAAAAAAAGAATGAATGCTGACGTGAATAAATATGATTGGACGACATAATGTTGCTCGCAGATTGTTTGTGAAATGATATCAAAGCACAGATGATAAAAAAATAGTAATGGTTCTGTCAAGGCGTAGTTCTGCTTTTTAGATTTCATATTAGTCCCGTTCCTATTTTTGCAAACACCATTTGTGGCTGACAAGCAAACGAAAAAGGCCCACCCATGTTCATATCACAAAATATACCCCTGCACATCAAAGCCCATCTCTCGTCGGGATTAACCCACACATGGTGTCATTCCCACTGGGAGGAATCCTGATGAGGAGCCGCAGCAGCGACTGGTCGGACATGATAACCCAGCGTGGGATCTCACCATTACAGTTATTATATGGCCACCAACGGAGACGCATGTAAACTCATTCCTCCTGCACACCTTTTCTGTAACGTGACGTAAAAACACAGCTGCAACTTTCTTTAAGAAAGGTTTATAATTTGTTCCTAATGCCTTTAAATGTACTAACGCTATATATATATGAGTTATAAGCCATTAATAAGCCATTAGCAAGTTTATTTGCATAGCACTTTCAACAAGGCAAATGGAAATACTTTACATAAAACATAAAAAGGCATTAAGACAAGACATAAAAGAACACAAGTCGATATAAAAAGACGTATAAATAGGTTGTAAAAAATGCCTTTGTCTGCTGTTCATCCTCCACTTTCTAATCAATAAAGGGTCGCGCTTCACATGTTCTATGAGCCATCAGCATACGTTATGTGCAATTATAAATGTTAATAAGTCATTAATTGTTGTTAAGGGGTTATCAATCAAGTCTGAAGTTGTAAATGTTAATAAAATGGTAATAAATTGATTTTTCTCGATGCCCTGCCAGTCTTTGTCCAGACATTAAAGGCTCTGAATCTCCTTGCTGTGAGCAATGGGGTCCTACATGCACACACACTTTTCTATTAACAGTTTTGGTTATTTCATATTAGTGATTTCTGTATTTTCTCTGAGCTCACTTGTTCAAAGTGTTGCATATTTAGTAATGAATATTTAATGTTGTGGAGAAGTACTTACAAATTGAAGCCAAGTTTTCAGGGGCTTTTAAGGGAAAGCTGCAGTCTTCTACAACTAAGGTTTTATATTTGTAGCTTTCGTATGATTTCCATCATAACACTGTTATGTCCCTAGCAGCGGCAAAAACAGATCCGGCAACTAATATAAATATTCAGATGATCAAGCAGGTTGTAAACAAGCTGCCATCTTATTTAGAGGTAAGATTGAAAGTGAGCACATTCACGTTTGTTCTGAGCAAAGAGGGATGAGTAGCGGCTTTACTAGTTTTATTGCCAGGTACGACAGTACAACAGTGTTGGCTTTTTACACTTTTCAACACTTTCATGATCTCAGAAAGTTGCTTTTGTAAGAACAAAATGACCGTAATCAATGCCATGAAGCTATGGAAATAAAACCCTAACTTGTAGTAAGCTGGGTTCAACCAAACCATAGAACTTATTTACTTTCAAGCAAACATGATACAGCGATTAGTGAGCTTTAGAGGTGCCTTTTCTTTCCCCTGAAAACAGAACCAGGCTAGCTGTTTCCCCCTGTTTCCAGTCTTTGTGCTAAGCTAAGCTAACTGCCTGCCTGCTGTAGTCTTATATTTAATGGACATAATGTGACAAGCAAAAACCGAAAAGTATTCCTTTAAGTGTTGTTACTCTCTAGCCGTTGATTTATTAACGATCAATAAAGCATTGGATACGAGTGGGAACCCAAGGGAGACTTGTTAGAAAGTGGCACCAAACCCCCCCTCCCCCCCCCAATAAAACAAAAGCAAAAGATCATTTTTATGAATATGAATTTAGATTACTACACACAAGCCAATAATATATATGAATTTTCCAAAACATCAGTTATGTAAAAGGAGCAGCTCCCTCTCTGTGTGAAGCATCGCGTCGTGTCTTTTCAATCCTCATATACCAGAGAAATAAACCCTTTCCTGTCTGAAGAAGAAACCAATCCACAGCTGACTTGAAAACTTGAAAGAAGAATGGGGCTCTGTTCCAAGATCCCTATACATCCGCTCCTCTGTCCTTGTTCTTGCCCTCAATTCCCAAAGCAATCTCAAGTCAGTGGGTTCTATTAAAACAATACTGCCTCATGCAAATTGCTACTGTCAAGCCCCCTGGTTTTATTTCTCGTCCTTACCGCTGTTCTCCAATGCTTTAATGGAGATAGTGCCAACCAGATTTTGCAGCATCAAATAGGATCAATGGTATCTATAGAGCAATCTGACAATGATCGCTGCCACTTTTAGGTTACAAAGAGCTTTACGTGACTTTCGATGCATGAGCACTTCATTAAGCGCCGCTGCCAACAAACCAGGTAATTACAAACACATCTAACCTGCAGCTGTACAGCTTCTAGATCGCGCAACTTTTTGGTTCAGCAACATAATTATCCTAATTGGCAGGTGGCAGCCTGTGCTATTGTTATGTTTCAATGACAATGTTAATGACTTTCTGTACACAGCATGTTAGCTCCTACTCATCCCTGAACACAGTGTGTGAAAAAAAAAAAAAAAAAGCTCTTACCTCTTAACATAAGATTTATCTTGTCTGTTTCATTAGCAACCATTTAATTAAACGACTGATTTACATGCTGGGCACTTTGGCACTGCTCAACTTCTCCTCACATACATTAGTCATAAAGTGTTGCAGCGTGTGCTGGGGCACTTGCAGAGTACCCTGCTGAGTTCATTAGGACTGTCGTCTGCTCCGTGGAATATTCCTGTTTCTTCAACTCAGACGATTGACTCGGCTGAGGTCTGCACTCTTTTAGTAATGAGGCCTTTGCTGTAGGTCTGTGGGGGGGTCTCAGTCGGCCGTACGTGGTTTATGAATAAAGTTAGATCTTTAGGTCGGAGAGAATAAATTGTCAGCTCAGTTGTTTTGGCCAGAAGGATGACATCCAAACTGAATACGGCGGTCATCAGTGCTGCTGTGTTATAGGAGTCCAAGGAGGAATGCTAATTCTGTAGCGAAAAGCAATTTTCATTCATAACTCCATGTGAACAAACACATATCTTTAAACTGAGGCACGTAGGAATGATAAAAATGGATGGTTCAACACAGCTACTAGGCTACAACGGCTTCCTTCATTCTGGACTCAGCGCCCCTCACAGATCAGCACTGACTAGACGGCTTGCTAATGGACATGTCAAGAATTTACATGACAAAGGTCACCAGAGCTGTCTTTGTTTCAATGGAATCTCTGCATGATCTTGCCATTTTAAATGATGTGTCAAGGCTTTTAAATGATTTATCTACTATTCATATTTGTTGTCAATTAAGATTGTGATTGACTAATCGTAGCTCTTTGATCTGAGAGAATAAATTGCCATCAAACATGACATTAAAACTGAACACAGCCGTCATCAGTGCTGCTTTGTTATAGGAGTCCAGGGGTGAAAATAGCAATGCTAATTGTGTTGCAAAAAGCTTTTTTCTTTGATAGCTCGATGAGAATATATATATATATATATATATATATATATATATATATAGATATAAATGGTCAACTTTGGTCCCCTTTACATTATATAAGAGTCAAAGCAAAGCAGAAAACAGCTCGGCAACTTCTGTACGAGAAGGAACTTCTGAGCCTCTAAACAAATAAGCTTTCTGTTCCACTGTCAGTCATTATGTTAATTTGCTAATGCAGATTAAAAAGTAATTGTTAACAATGTGTACACAGAATAATCTGCCTTGGCTGACTGCTGTGGAACAGATAAGAATAGGCTGTAGAGATGTCCAGTGTAGGGCATTATATGCTTCATTACACACATTTGTTCCCAGTATGTTTATTTAAAAAGATTCAGTAGGAGCAGAACCAACTGTAACCTTATCTTCTCTTTCATTTTCCTCCACTCAGTCCAATTTCACCCTGCGTACAGTAATGAGGTGTTAATTTAACCTGTGGCTTGTTCGTGGAACTTGGGAAGGTTTGTCTTGATTAGAGGCTAATCTGAAATGTTACAGACACGTGTTGAGGTGTCAGAACTTGATGTCTAAAAAGAGTGTCGAGAACAATACCTACACTTTACTTAAAATGTGTGAAAGCTTTGAGTCTTGATAAAATACACTCAGTAAAAGTATTTCTATTATCTGCCTACATCCTTCTACATTAACCGTTTGGCTTATAAACTGTCGGAATATTGAAAAACACCCACTCAGCATCTGACACCTTTCGCATCCCCGTCTGTTCTTACACATCAAGTTACTTCAACGAAGCTTATTCAATAACCAGAACACATTGTTTGTGAAACGCGCCGCATGAAAGGATCGAAACAACAGCAGAGAAATGATATGAGAAATATTTCTTATTTCAGGTGGACAGCCAGTGAAATGAGCGAAGTCTTACAGAATGAACAAAACCAATCACCAAGGTTACCGTGGCCTCCTTTCCGTCAGCTGTTGACATTGTGTGGAGGAAGAGAAACATCTAGAAAGCTTTTACATTGTATACAATGACTTCTTTAGGATACCATTAGGACACTAAGTTTTATTATTTTTCCGTTATGTGCAAGGTACAAGTTCATGGCAGAAATTACAATATAAACACTGCATGTGCGCATCGAAAGTTGAAATAATCAGGGCTGTCGGGCATATCCACCTCCAGAAATCAGGCTGTTCATCTCAATTCCATGGCTGGGGGGGTAAAAGGTCGGATGACTTCGCGCACAATTTACAACATCTTCCTCTTCTCAAACTCCTAAAGGAGATGGACAAGAAAAAAAAGAAAGGATGAGACTCCACGTGAAACGAAGTGAGACAGAAGTGAATGATTTATTCATGCAGGATTCACACAGTCTCTGTTTTGATCCCATGTATCAGATCGGCTGTTGAGGCGGGGAAGTCGGGGCGGCTGGAGCTCTAGAGAGCCTGTTGTTTTTTCCTGGAGAGTGCATATCATGTAGCGCTGTACGTGTCAGTTTGTTCCAGTTGTCAACATTAAAACAGCTCACTTCCTGTGATTGATAGAGGCTACACATCTGCAAACATCTGATTCATACGAGGTTACAGTTGCCGTGTTTATCGGCACAGTCCGACCATCTGACTACAAATGAGAAAGCATGATGCGAGCCATTAAAAAGAAAGGATGTAGCCATTTACATATTCAATTTGGGGAAATATCACACAAACCGTGGGATAGAATATGTCGTTCCCCAAGAATTTCCAATTCCACAGGGGGAAAGTAACTTAATGCAAATGTCATTTATCAGGTCTGCAGAACACACACACACACACACACGCACTCATGCACATGTTGGACGGATCCTCTGTGGCTTGTGGATACCTGAAGGTCTACTGCCACCTTGAGGAGGAAACATTTGTCATGTTTCTGAAATGCTTGAGAGGCAACGATGGCCCCTCTAACCTCGACTTTCTGGGAAGGACGCAATGAAAGTGGAGACATTTTTGGGAGTGGAATTGTTTTTTGTGTGCTTTACAGCTGCAGTGTGGTAGAAGAGGGAGTGGCAAAGGGTTTGGTCATTAGGGATCAGGCTGCAGAGGAAATGAGAGGACAAAAGAAAAAATGGGATGCCAGACAGGAGGAGGACAGTATTTGCGACGTAAGCAGACAGATGCTTTGTTGGACGGTAACTCAAGGGTAGACGACAGGAATCGGAACACAAAGGTAAAAGCAGAGTGTCTTGTGACAGAGAGGGAAAAAATAAACGTATTGTGTGAGACGGACTCGAGAGGAGGGAGTACAATAGGGAGAGTCTAGGTTGCCACTCATAAAGATATGTCTGGATAGAAACTGTGAAAAACATTACATGAAAGAAAAGTCAAGACATTTACAAGTTAACAGTGACAACGACTTTAACACACCAGGGGCCAGATGTATGAGGAGAGCAGGCATCGTAAATACGCTCCCGTGAGCGCTGCCTTAAACTTTAGAATATATTACACAAACACAAATCTCAAGATTAAACGCGTACCGCTTCGGTTTGTCTGCACACATCTGAACACATGTGCATGCAGGCTTCACTGGGAATATTAAGCAGGATAGAAAAAAAATATTACTATCTGCTGTTGCGATTAGAAGTTCCTGATATTTGGTAAACAAGTAAAAAAAGGTCATAATTATTCTACCTTGCATATGAATTAAGTAGTCAGATAAACAAGTATAAGCACAATGTTTTCTGCTATCTCGTCCCTGCACCAGTGGAATTCCTTTGGATATCTCCGCAAGCTCTGCTTATATAATTTGGTTTCAACGTACTATTTGCCAGTTGCATTGAACTGCAATCATATTTTCTTGATGGATATCTCGTGTGTCCTACATGAAGCAACCTTTCTTTGCTAAAGTTAGAACACTCTTAGTTATTTTCATTTCTTTATTTGTGTTTCTGTTATTACTTCTCTCACTGTTTTGAAGTGGGCAGGGTTTAGTTGGAAGTAGTAGTAGTAGAAGAAGAAGAAGAGTAGAAGACGAAGAAGTAGTAGTAGTAGTAGTAGAAGAAGAAGAAGAAGAAGTAGTAGTAGAAGTAGTAGTAGAAGAAGAAGAAGAAGAAGTAGTAGTAGTAAGAAGAAGTAGTAGTAGTAGAAGAAGAAGTAGTAGTAGTAGTAGTAGTAGAAGAAGAAGTAGTAGTAGTAGTAGAATCAGAAGAAGCAGAAGCAGAAGCAGAAGCAGAAGCAGAAGCAGAAGCAGAAGAAGAAGCTGAGCTTATTAAAAATACAACATTTCAGTTATGGATCTTCATTAGACAACCAGTCAAGATGTGAGCTAAATCACAAACAACTGAGACTATCACAGCATCAATAAGTCATAAAAGCATTAAAATACTTAAAATGAGAAACACAGAACATGCCAAGAAGCATGGAATATAAATGAAAGCTTTCAAGATGATGAAGATATTTCTGGTTTAGATATGAGACAGGAAAGGTTTGTATACAGATCTCTCTCCCCATATCCTCACATCCTTGTTATCAAAATCATTTTTTGCCTTTCCCGTGTGCCGATTTGTAGTATTTCTAATTAACTCAGTGCTGACGGTGTCAATTCAACCATTTCCTTTGAATGTTTCATTTTCCCATGTACCCGTCTGCCAGGTGTGCATTAGACAACACGTTAGGAAAAACACAAAACGACATCAAAAAATATATTATTTTGTCAAATAGCTAGAAGGGAAACATGTTATGATTCCAACAGAGCAATGCCAGCTTTCCACATCCTGTTTACACTAATACAGAGTTGGCGCTGTGCATCTGTAATTATTATCATGATGAATAGCGTGCAAGGATGTGCTTATGCAACCTCGAGGACAAACGCATCCTCAGGAGAGTTTGTTAAAAATGTGATGACGTACCACTCGGATGAAAGAGACCTTTTATTGTCTACCATTTGTCTTCTTGTTAATTAGAAACACCCTCAAAATACACATTTGCATGAACTTGCTGTTTCGCGGTTAATATTAACGATGAACACATCAAACAGCCACTTGAAACACGGCCACATGAATGAATGTGTGATCCAGACAAGGAGGTTCTTTTTCTTAATTTAATTATGTTTCTTACCTAAAACCGTCCACTGTGGCCGTGTGCATGATTCATTAACCTCTAATTGAATATGATGGCGCATGTATTCACTTCTGCAGATACTCGTGTCGAGGCTCATGCGGGTGAAGTGACGGCAGAGATGCTCTCCACCACCCTGAGCGTCTGAGTCGCCATAGTTTCTGCCATAATGCCTACTTGCTTCGATTACAGCGGCCAATGAGATTAACAGAGATGTATGAACACCTCGCGCTGCAAAATGAACAGCCACATTGCACGTTTTTCATCATTACACACAATGATTATGAATTAAACTTTGAGAACAAAAAAAACGTGTGTAAATCTATATCCGCGTGCAGTAGTGCCAGCTGTGGTAATGGAAGTATAAGATGATGAATGGGTATAATACATGCTTTCACTTGTTATACATCTTGTTAACAGTGCTTCCCTAGAGATAAATTGGAATAAAGAGGCAGGGGGCGCCAAGTCAGCCGCTGTCAACACGCGTTTATTAATTTCTGCCCTTCTCTGCTGCCTTTCTTTACGGTATATTAAAAGGTTCAATCTCAAACACTGCTACTCCCAGAACACTTTTTTTTATTAAATATATATCTTGTCCCCAGTAAACCCTCTCATATTTGTAGCTGCTCGCTGCTGCAAGGGACCAGAGTCACAAGATATGTTTGTTCTGAAGCCAAAAGAGAAGTATTAGTGTTATTACAATATCATTATATGATCTAGTTAGCTTGCTTATTCCTCTGTATAATGAAAACATGACTTTAGTATTTTAGTTTATTTCTATACAACTCTTTCTATAATCATTTGTAAACATTTCTGATATATTTTCCTGCCAACATCCGGTTACATCTGAATGTGACGGACCGAAACTGAAGATTAAAACTGAAGCCAGGGACAAGAAGAGAGATACAAGTCACAAGGAGATGAGATTGATGGAGGACACCAAGAAAAAATAATCAAGGGGAACATCTGAGCCCAATATTTTTTGGGATTATGATTTGATAATGAGTAAAAAACATCACTTGGAGAAGGATACTATGTGACTATATTTAAAGTGCATGTATGTGCAGGTGAGAGTGCTGACTTTATCCAACGGTTAATGGATTTACCTAAATGTTTATTAAGATTGTAGATGTAACAGGAACTGTTAGACGGTGACGTGTTCTGGAAATGTCGTCACAACTTTTACGTAAAAGCGTAACATTTACTTTGAAACATCTTTAAACCTTGCTGTCCTGTCGTCTTGCACACCCAAATACAAACAGTGTAATTATCACATTGTAAAGATCTGTAGTGGAAGAAGCACTCGCATATTTAACATGAGTAAAAGTAATAAAATACTCCATTACAAGAACATATATATTTACCTAATATTATCAGCAAAACATACTTTAAGTATCAAAAGTAAATGTACTCATACAATAGAATTATTATGCTGTCAGATAATTGCAGTGGAGTAAAAACTACAATATAACTCTAAAATGTAATAGAGTAGAAGTATAAAGTAGCGTGAAATCTAAATATTCAAGTAAACAACATGCAACTCAAAATTGTACTTAAGTACAGCACTTGAGTAGATGTACTTAAGTTATATTCAACCATCATGTTCATGATCACTTCTCTTTCAGCCTCTGTATAAAATAATATCTTGCTGGAACAAAGGACTCACCTTGAAAATAGTGCTGCCCAGCTGAGCAGGGGACATGCTGACAACAACTCCAGCTGACTGGAGGGCTTCAATCTTCTCTTTGGCTCCCCCCTTTCCACCGGCGATGATGGCGCCAGCGTGGCCCATCCTGCGGCCAGGAGGAGCAGTTAGCCCCGCGATGAAGGACACCACAGGCTTTGAATTAGCACCCTGGACATAGAAGAGGGAGAGAAAAAACAACAACAATGTGGAGGGTAAAACTCGGTGAAAATGGATTTCAAAAAGAAAATGGGGAGAATAAGCTCAAGGGAAAGTGTGAGGACGGGGGTGCAGTTAGCAAAGCAACAAAGTGGGTGAGCAGGAAGGCAGGGAGCAAAACAAGGGAGAGGGGTGGATACAAATAGGGAGCATTAGCTTTCTGCACCTGCATTTTATTCATTCATTCATCAGAAATTAAACACCCCGTGTCCTCCCATTACAGATAACAGGCTTGTCTAACCAGCCATCTCTGTCTCAGCCTGCATTATTAAAACAAAGGGTCAATCAAGCCATTTAATTGCATGGGTTGGTGTATGACCAGATAGGGGCTCAGCCTCCTGCCATTTCATATCATCTCATTTCTGAGATTGTAATTAGTCATGCAGGCACTGATTAGCTCAGTGGCTGTCTCTGCTGCTTGCTCATTGATGGATGTTACGTTCAACAGTTAAGATCATTTCCAAGGTGAAGAGAGCTAATATTTCATCTTCAGCAATAACATCATAAGCAAGAGGGACACACTATGTGTGTGTGTGTGCATGCAGAGCAGCTAATATTTCATTCTTAGGAGTAACAACATAATTGTAGAGGACGGTTTTGTGCACACACACACGCACACGCACACACACGAGGCTGTGGCTCATCATCTCGACTGCTTTCAAAGATCGAACGTGGCATGTTCGACAGCCAAAGCAATACAGCGAGGTCCTTCAAAGACACCCACTTCTGCCGCAATTTCAGCTCCATATTCAGATACGACACTGGCAGGAACAAGATGGCAGTCGCTAATATAAACTGGAGATGACTTTTAATAATTAAAACTAGCAGAACGTACATCAGCCAGGGAAATGTTGAGGACCTTGGATAGAAATGCGGCACTAATGAGACATTAACAGTTACCGGGAAATTAAAAAGAGAGGCACCATCACTTTTAAAGTGCTCTAAATATGTTACAAGCATCTGTTTTGCACGTCAAAAAAAAAATGTAAGCACAAAACAAATTAGCACCAAACCTCACTCAGTATTCAGAAGTCAAATCACGTTCTGGGTAAACAAACCACCTCGTGTGAATCAAGTCTTAAATCTACCTCAAACGAAAGGGGTTTAATTACTCCATTAATCCCTGCCTCCCTTGATACTATGTACTAACAATGCATACAGGGAGGGGAGTTTTGCTATCATTCACTTTACCCGTCTTTTGTCTTCCACTGTTAGCAGTTCAGATATATTACCTTAATTATGAGACCAATAGGGTAGTTCCCCCAGCAACATGACTGGAGGAGGGCTTTGTTCTATAAAAACACAAACTGCTCTAAGGTGAGGAATCGTACTCAAGTTTAAAAAGCCAAACGGAGACAATTATACGCCCTTATAAACACGACAGGTAGGCATGGATAAAACTGGCGTGGGCTCGAACACATGGAGCTCACCAAAACTAACATCAGCCTTCCTCCAGACGACAACCTGCGTTCGTTCTGTGTTGTTTCCACATAATTACAAGGGCTTTACCTAAGCTCAGTGGAGACAGGCTGGGCAAAAAAAAAAAAAGTCTGAAAAAGAGAAAGATTCAGTAAACCTCTACGGTAGCTTAGGTGCCAAACACGCCGACCTACTTGATATGCATGAAGCAAATTGTAATATGGTTATTCTGAGTAAAGACCTATTTCTGACTTCAGGAAGCGTGTGAAACTCTGGCAGACCTTTGATACAGGTGACTTTTAAGACCATATTATGTTGGCAAGCATCGCAGACACTAATGAAGATTGAACCTTGAAATATGCCCCGCATCATAAAATCTGACAGCGGAGCCTAGTGGGAAGCTTGTTTTCTGGAATTTAACAAAATGAAGGCGTCGGTAGATAAACCGTCTGCGGTAATTCAACTGTAACACTGACGGATACTGAAATCGATGCTTCTTCACCTTTTGATATAATGTGTCTTTCTTGAATGGGAGTTCTATATACAGTATATCTCAAAAGTGAGTACACCCTTTAGATTTTTGCAAATATTCTGTTATATCCTTTCAGGGGATAACATTATCCTACTGAAACTTTGATATAACTTAAAGTAGTCAGTGTGCTGCTTGAATAACAGTATAGATTTATTGTCCTTTGAAAATTACTCAGTACACAGCTGTTAATGTCTAAACAGCTGGCAACAAAAGTGAGTACACCCCATAGTGAACATGTCTAAATTGTGCCCAAAGTGTCAATATTTTGTGTGACCACCATTGTTATCTAGCACTGCTTTAACCCTCCTGGGCATGGAATTCACCAGAGCTGCACAGGTTGCTTCTGGAATCTTCTTCCACTCCTCCACGACGACATCACGGAGCGCACGGATGTTGGACACCTTGCACTCCTCCACCTTCCTCTTGAGGATGCCCCACATGTGCTCAATTGGGTTTAGGTCTGGAGACATACTTGGCCAGTCCATCACCTTAACCTTCAGCTTCTTCAGCAAGGCCGTTGTCATCTTGGAGGTGTGTTTAGGGTCATTATCATGTTGGAAAACTGCCCTACGGCCCAGTTTCCGAAGAGAGGGGATCATGCTCTGCTGCAGGATGTCACAGTATATATTGGAATTCATGTGTCCCTCAATGAAATGCAGCTCCCCAGTGCCGGCAGCACTCATGCAGCCCCAGACCATGATGCTGCCACCACCATGCTTGACTGTAGGCAAAACACATTTGTCTTGGTACTCCTCACCAGGGTGCCGCCACACACGCCGGACACCATCTGACCCAAACAGGTTTATTTTGGTCTCATCAGACCACAGGACATGGTTCCAGTAACTCATGTTCTTGGATTCATTGTCTTCAGCAAACTGTTTGCGGGCTTTCTTATGCATCGGTTTCAGAAGGGGCTTCTGTCTGGGGCGACGGCCATACAAACCGATTTGATGCAGTGTGCGGCGTATGGTCTGGGCACTGACAGGCTGACATCCCACTTCTGCAACCTCTGCAGCAATGCTGGAAGCACTCGCACGTCTATTTTTGGAAACCAACCTCTGGATATGACGCTGAGCATGTGGACTCAACTTCTTTGGTCGACCCTGGCGAGGCCTGTTCCGAGTGGAACCTGTCCTGGAAAACCGCTGTATGATCTTAGCCACTGTGCTGCAACTCATTTTCATGGTGTTGGCAATCTTCTTATAGCCAAGGCCATCTTTGTGAAGCGCAATAATCCTTTTTTTCAGCCGCTCAGAGAGTTCCTTGCCATGAGGTGCCATGTTGTCCAGCATTCAGAGAGAATTGTGCCCAAAACACCAAATTTAACAGCCCTGCTTATCATTTACACCTGAATCCTTGTAACACTTACGAGTCACATGACACCAGGGCGGGAAAACAACATCATTGGGCACAATTAGGACATGTTCACTATGGGGTGTACTCACTTTTGTTGCCAGCTGTTTAGACATTAACAGCTGTGTACTGAGTAATTTTCAAAGGACAATCAATCTATACTGTTATTCAAGCAGCACACTGACTACTTTAAGTTATATCAAAGTTTCAGTAGGATAATGTTATCCCCTGAAAGGATATAACAGAATATTTGCAAAAATCTAAAGGGTGTACTCACTTTTGAGATATACTGTATGTAATGTTGCATGACACAAATCAACCGTGACACTGGACATTATAGTTCTCCGAGCAGTCTGAACCGGATGTGTCCCATGTGGCAGGATTTGTCCGGTTAATGTGAAATGCATAGTCTTTAAAAAAAACAACAACAACAAAACCATTTTCTCCGTTCACTTCTTAATACGAGAGATGGCGTCTTCAGTACACACAAAGTTTAACCCTTGCTGCAGAGTCAGAGCTCTTCGTGCTGGTTTGATGTGGGCGGGGTTAAAAGAGGCGCCGTCACGTTTACTTCTGGAGGGCCAATCAGGATTTTGCAATATTTGAACCAAAGTCTGATCACGTGGCCTGATAATCAGATCGAATTGTCATTTAGTTTCACTTCATTCACTCAGACTAACTTCCTGTTCACAGTGACATGTGACATGGAAGCTGTTCAGTTCAATCTTTTTATGAAGATTGTTAATTCTTTAAGTCGTTACAACAAGCTGTACAGATGCAGCTCTCATGCATTTCACACTGTGTCCCTTTTCTTTATGGATATAGCCGAGTGGCCAGCTACAGTAGCTAGCACAATTTTTAATCCCGCCCACAAAGCTCCAATTGGTCAGTTTGTTCTCCAAATAGCCTTCAATGGGTACAACACCAGACTTATTTAAAAATGCATTCGGATGTTTTCAGGGCTCTAAATTACTCGCTGACATGGTTCTGTAGTTCTCAGTGAGGCAACACAAGGTGATAATAATGACTAAATAAAACTTTAGAATCGGCCCAGAATCTTTTCTTTCCCCATTTGTCCTCTAACAGCAAACTGTTCCATTATGCAACATGTTGACAGTTTTCTCTTGACGACAAATTCATATCACAGGTAGCCCCACACACACACACACACACACACACACACACACACACCTTTAGATCATTAACTTTCCCTACTTTGTAGTATTTATTTATTTTGGCTGAGCTCACCTGCTGCTTCCTTCCAGCAACACTGTGCTTCACATTAATAAACAATTCACATATGGGAGCTCCCCTGCGTCAGTGCACTGCTGATGCAAATTCAAATGTATTCAAAGCCAGTAAAGTTTGTGCCGAAGTAAAAACAATGTCTGCCTCTTTCTGCTCTTCTCAACCATTAAGGTCTAAGTACACCATTTTTTTTGCAATATGTTCTACGCAATTGACTTTCAACGGAAGATCTGCAGCTTACTCCCACACTCCGCTGGGCTTTTTCATGCACGTGTTTCATTTGAACTGCCCCTCGCTGTCAACACTCTGGGGGAGGGTGGGGGTGTTTGTACTTTATTTGTTGAGCGAGAGAAGTTATTCTCCTGAGACGCCAGCGGGAGATTTGCATGCATTAGAGCAGCCGAGGGCAAATCAAATTTATTTCTCAGCTCAAAAGCACCATAGGAACGCGCACATGCACAGAAACAGACACACACACACACACACTGGCAGAATTGACACGTTAAAAGTCATCTGCAGGGAGCAAAATGCCGAGTATAGGCCTGGTGGAGTTAGAAATGCCCATTTCAAATTTGGTGCCACTTGGCTGCATTATCTAATAATCACCCTACTGCTGTATATCACATGTGGGCATCACAAAAGGTTCACTGCAGAATTTCTGTAACATTCCCTTTGAATCATACCTTCAGCCCATCTGTCACTCGTTATCTTTATCACACGGACACAGAAAAGTGAGAGACAGCCTGAGGCTGTGATCAAAAAGAAATGACACTTTGTTCTTGTCATATGATGGTTTCCAGTGTTTGCTACAGCTGATGGATTTGAAAGAGCATAACAAAGAGCTAATTCAGAGGATACGTTCTTTCTTTCTTTTTATAGGAACGGAAACATTTACAGAGGTGAAGTGCTGTAGCAGAGGATATAACAAGGAGAGAGAGGTAAAATAATGATGTGTACAGAGTGTTATTATCTTACAGAGTTGTGCTGTTTAAGGTACTCCGCTGCATTCTCCTCAGCATTGCCTCCGATTTCTCCAATAAGGATGATGCCCTCCGTCTTGGGATCCTGCAAGAACACCTCCAGACAATCGATGAAGTTTGTACCATTGAATGGATCCCCGCCAATACCTTGCAGGAGACAAAGCAAACACCGACTGTATACTCGAGACTCTGAAAGCATCAATGCTCCAGTGGAACAAGAGGCAGGTGGAACCTTGCTTTCTTTCGCCCAAAGTTTCACGCGAGCACTTTTTAGGTTCAGCATTATTCTACATTTATTAGCGACATACAAGTGGCTTTGGGAAGTATTCAATTAAAAACAAATGTATGTTCTTTACATATTTTGCCTGAAAAGAGATTTATTTTAACACTAAACATGTAGAATGACAACCGGAGAAATATATCTGTCTCTTTAGCTGCTAAATGCTCCCTTTGGTGCCGAGCAGGTAGTGTAAAGTGGGCTGTTAAGAGTTTTTTCAATGTGTAACAGCTGCCTGCTGCATCTGAAAAAACAACTCTGAGAGTGAATCAAAACAGTCAGGCTGTGGGCCTGGAAACCAAATCAATACCCTGAGAGATGCCAAAACGTTTCAGAGGTGAGGGGAACTCGGGGGGGTAACTCTCTGTAGGTTTGCCACTTTAGGAGACCCATTTGTTAATGTACAAATTATTATTATAGCCGTTTTAAATTGAATCGCTAACACAACAATTTATTATAGAAAGAGTAGAGAAGAAACACTTTTTCCAGAAATAATGTTGGACTGGACCGAGGTTATAGGAGCAGCATCTTTCAATTGGACTTTGAAGTCACATGTTTAATTGTATTACTGTCCCAATCCACCTTTATCTCAGCATTGGCAATTTAATGACAGCTCTCCGTTCCAAGGAACATGACTTACGACGCTTTTCCCAAATCACAAGTGTCCAATAATGATTTTCTAAAATAATTTCCCCAAAAACAAATGACACCAGGTTCTATAAACCTCCCCGAGATTAATCATTCGCAGACGAAACGTCACCGAGATTTATATTCTTACCATTAAAAAAAAAAACCTGGCAACACCAAGAAAAAAGAAATCGCATGAATAATAATCAAAGAGAAACACATTACCAGCAACAGAGATGACAGTGATATTAAATATTGTATTAACTGTAATTTGCTGTAGCCCCTAGGTCATGCTTAGACTTAAGAAGTCACAAGCAGAACCACCAATAAACCTTCTTAATGAACTCCGCAATATTTAATAGTGTTGCAGCACTGGCTTTATGAAGTCTGGCTAGAGGACACTCTGTAATTAAAATGTCTAAATAATAATGAAGCCCAGTTGTTTTTCAGTTCATTTCGGCGTCCAGCGAGGACTTTAATATAGATTCTCCGGTGTTAGACGAGTTGACCAAAGGATTTAGTTTTGGTCAAATAGTTCATCTTTATACTTGCTGTGAAGCCAGGAAGTAATAGAGCTGGGTATAACGCTGTCATTAGTCTGGATGATCGGGTGGAATAAAAACAGATTGTCTGATAGTCCCCGTATACACAGCTGCATCAACAACAAACATGGTGGAGGCTCTCAACTAATCATTTCACTGAGAATTGGCAATAAAGGAGGAGGAACACAAGATCGATGAGTGAAGAAATGAAGTTAGTGAGATTCAGCGAGGCCCCAGCTCCAGGTTGTGTTAGAAAACGGCACGCTGCTAATCCACAGTGTAAATCAGTAAATTACAGAAACAAGGCTGGAACAATTGTGGGGAAGAAAAGTAAGGTAATAATGAAGGTAATGGGAAGTTCCACATCTGCAGTCGGGAATTGCAGTAATTACCACGTTACCTGCCAGCCATAAAACAAACCTGGTGTGTATCCATCAGGTTCTCAAACATTTAGCTGCTTCAGGAAATTAAAGTTCACTTTCAAAAAGGATCATGAATTGGAAGACACGAGGCAGCTAAAAGGCATTTATGAAACCCATGCTCTATGAATACTTTATAGCGAGGCCTTTCAGTTTTGAACCTCTTGGTTTCATGTGATAATGTAAAATACAACCACGGGAGATGAAACGCACTTTCTTCCAAGATTTTCAGGACAAAAATAAAAAAAAAGGTACAGACAAGTTTCCACTTCCGAGCCAGTCCATTAGTCTGTTCAATCTCAATGGTGCCCTTCAAAGATGGCAGCAACTTCAATGTTCCCATCTGACAGGGATATCTTTAAACAATGATCGGAAAGTTAGTAAGTGCTTTTTCCATACAAGGAATTATTCGCTGGAATGCATTAGCATCTGACGAGTTTGTGGTGCAAGGTGAATTTAGTGTTTCCCATTTCTTCTTCGGGTACAATGTTCTTGCAAGTTTGTACGTCTTGTAGCATAAAGATTGAAGTATAGAAAAAAATAATCCCAGAACAAAATCACAACAGCCGTCTTTTTATCGTGTAAACTCTGGTCTTTGGTCTTGCCAACATTCACAAATGAAATGTAAGCATGTGATGGTGAGTGGTATAAAGTGACCATCCTGTCTTCAAGCCAAGTTCAACACATACTTAAATGAAATTTCCTCCATTATTCTGTGTCTACTTCCAACAACCCATAAAGCAATACACTGCATCAGGATCAATTTGTTCCTTCGGTCCCCGCTAAGTGCTTGTTATAATATCGCCTGGATATAAAACTAAGAGCTGTGTCACGGTGTGCTAAATTTAAATTCAATATGCCACAGGTTAATGTTACCTACCAATGCAGAGTGACTGGCCCAGGCCGACTTGTGTCGTTTGATGCACGGCTTCGTATGTCAGGGTTCCGGATCGAGACACAATACCTGAAAGAAAACGGTAAAAGACAAAACCGCATTTTTATCATGTTAGCTTTTTTCTTCAAAACTAAAACTTGCTCTAATCAAGAGTGATAAAGCGATATATAATGCAGCTGTCATGTTCTGTCCAATTGACTGAATCGTTTCGTCATGACAGCTCTGTAACAGCTGTTCCATCTGTGCTTTGGGAATGATGGCACTCCATTTACTATAAGAACAGACTTCTTGTAAAAGGTTCACTGGTCAGCAGCAGCCCCCCCTGCTCATTGAGCTGTCAACAACAGAAGCTCAATTTAAGTACGACATAAGTGCAGTGTTTAATTTGGGGAAGAAATGTAAATGAATTAACGTTTTTCTTTTCTGCTAAATCACACCATTGTTGTTGAAGAACCCTCATTTCTGTTTGTAGACACAAACATGCGAGCTGTTATTCCACAAATATTCTTAAATAAAATAAGCCGTAACATTTGAAAGCCAATTTATATTCTCATGGTGAAATTAAATACTCAAAAGATCCAAACAAATAATTTAAAATATGCGATATCATTGACAAAATTAGGAACTCTCACCAATTCTTCCCTTCTTGTGAATGTGGCCTGGCATGATCCCAATCTTGCACTCGCCAGGCTACAGAGAGAAAAATCCATTTAATTAGAATTAATAAATGGTTTTATTATTAACACACGCACGGCATCACTGGAGATGTTGTATTCCCAGTTTCCCAACTCTGACCTTAAAATGTGTCTTTACTGTAGAAAAGCTTTTCTTTATGGAACTCAGTATTTTATTAAAATGTTGCTACACCATAAGGGCACCTTAAATAACGCAGATCAAACTATTAAAATTCATATTAGTGAGGATAACTACTTAAAGTTTTCTTTGACAAAATGCACATTTAGCTTTCCTTTAAAAATCCAGAAAACTTGGAATATTCAACCCATGACATGATTTATTACTACCAAAAACAGAGAAACTAAAAAACAGCAGTACAAGTTTATGCTCCTTTCATTTTCACTTGCCGTGCATTCACTGCTTAAATCATCCGTTTATTTTAGCAATGGTTTCCATTCTTTTTTCTAATGTTGAAAATCAATAAAGACAGTGCTAAAAAAAAAGTAACAGACAGTGACAGTGCATTAAATCTGAATTACTACTGAATCCTTAAGAGGAAGATTGTCCTTTTAGCTCTCTAAACCACAACCAGAAATAGAAATAAAGAAGCACATGCATTATAATATACGCGTGTCAGCTTACATTGATGACTCCTGGGCAGTTGGGGCCTATGAGGCGGGTGGTGCCCTGGCGCAGGAGCCTATGTTTGACTCTCACCATGTCCTGCTGGGGGATGCCCTCAGTGATGCACACCACCAAGGGGATCCCGGCGTCAATGGCCTCGATGATGGCCGCCCCCGCAAACGGAGGGGGAACATAAATCACAGTGGCATCTGCCCCTGTGCCCTCCTTTGCCTGAGGAGAGGAATAAAAGGTATTGGTGGTGCACTAATAATAGAAATTCTAAAGTTATGAAATAGTGCCACCTATTGTTTCTTTAAAATGTGTCTGTAAAAGCTTCACCGACACTGGATGTAAGCAGCACATCTGTCAGATCCATACCATATATAAGAGATTTAAAAAAAAAACACAGATGGATAAGGAGTCATACATACCTCCTTGACTGAATTGAAGACGGGCTTGCCGAGGTGTGTCTTACCACCCTTGCCGGGGGAAACACCTCCAACTAGCTTGGAGCCATAGTCAAGAGACTGCTGACTGTGAAACGTTCCCTGCAAGGAAAGAGAATTCAGTGTGTACATGAGTGTAATGAAGTGGGATACAGCCACTTTCTGTAGCGTCAACCTTGAGATATCAAAACGGACGGAGAGGAAGGAGGAAATATGCTGCCATCCAGGATTAATCACCTGCGCTGCTAAGTGAAGGGATGGATACAGAAGTTGGAGTTCTTCTAGGGGAGCGACTGGTTAATATAGTCGATGAGAATAAATCGAAATGTTCTTGACAGATAAATAATGATGTAAGCTTAGTTTAATCTCCTTGCAGACTATTTGAAAATCAAAAAGAGGCTTTGGATATTCTTCAACACTGACTTTAAAATATCTCCCGAAATAAGATAGTTTTAGAAAAATATTTCACATACTGTCACTTCCATGTAGGTTACAGGGAACCTGTCATGGCTGCGCTGCCAAAATAGTTTTATCCTGACATTCGTCTAGTCAATTTATTTTTTCAGACATATAACTAATAACCAACTTCACATTTATTTAAGAGTTAAATTATTATTTTTTATTGTCTAAATCTACACAATATATTATACGAACACCTCATTACAAATAAAACATACATCTGGTAGGTATATGCTGTACTTTTGAGGAGGTAAAGACCTTGCAAATGTGGTGTGACATTAATTAACATTTCATTATAACACTATAACTTGACCAGTACTGGGTTCAAATCTGCTTGGCATATTTTACACATTGAACCAAAAAATAGAAAAACATATCAGCCAATATTATTTTTTTCATTAACACATAATACAAACACATTTTGATAGGATCCCTAAATTAGTTTTTTTTTAAAGAAATAATGACCTAGATGTGTACTAAGCCGAAACACTTTGCATTCGGAAAAAAACATCATAAATATTTTGGCATTTCTGTCCTAAACATTGTGCCTTGTAACTTCTAGCTCTATTTTAAACTTCATATTGGATTGTACTGTTAACCTCTTGTATCTCACCAACCCACTGCAGGGTAAATCAGTACCAACTCAGGCTGTGCAGTCAAACTTTGTTCAGACCCACAGAAAACAACTGTCAGACATAAGCCTGGGGAAATAATGTATATATAAAAAAAGATATATAGAATATTTTTCATTTGTTGGAAACATGGACTTGAGCTATAAGTTCTGTTATGGACCTTGGAAATAGCACATTTAAAAAGATCTTGTTAAGCAAGTAATGCAGTTTAGGGTTTGAATATATCAATGTAAACATTATACAGCTTCGATCTCTAACAAGCCGATACAGAATACATCAAGGCAACAAGAGGGAAACTGAATGTTAAGAGGTTAACAGGTGTAAAGACAAAGAGAGGGATTCTGATGCTGGTAATCTCAGCCAACTGTTATTACTTGATGTTCTTAGTCGTTTCATGTTTGGTACAAATATCACCATCACCTGTACTGCAAAGCAGGATTTGGAGTTAGTGAGGTAACTTCAGGGTTAACTGCGCTGGGTTTTCAGTCCTACATAAATAGGTTTACGCTCATATCTAATAAACACCCACAGCATACATAAAAGTGCCCGGAGCAAAGTAGCTCAAGGCAGTGCATTCAGCCTATGCCTCTGTAAGCACACGACTCCGGTGTGCCGCACGTATCTTGCGCCGTATGCTGCTGAGCGACACGTCTGAGTCGTGTGCTTACAGTCACACAGGCTGTATGCAGTGTATGTAGTGTCGGTCTACGCTGTGGGTAATTATCAATATATATTAGCAAGTCTGCTTCTCGCTTCGAATTAAAAACATCCAAGCAACACCTTCATTTAACGGAATACACAAATGTAATTATAGTGAGATCTACTCGTGCCCTAGATGAGGCAGTGACATCATATATCTATTAATGTAGTCGGAGATTTTTTGGCCAGCTGTCCTTCCTATATTTGGCAGTTTAAACTGTGTTACTTTTAGCCTGGACTATGTGTTTAACTTCTTCGGATTTGCTCTTCATTTGTAAAATATGCCGCTCTGCTGACGGCACACTTGTTTGCAATTGGTCATATGCTGCAAACCCCGCCCCTTTTATGTGAACGCACTTATAGACAGACGAAGAAACCGTGGGTTCGTTTACAGACATGATATGCACCGTCGTAGGAGCGCTTAGCAGGGTCGCAGTTGTTAGGGTTAGTTGAGCCAGATAACACAAAGATGTCCTGGGTATGTTGAGCTTCGTAGTACAGGCCTCAGGCCACATTTGAAATGCAAATGAACAAGATAAACCAGCGATGACAGTTCAATGTAATTCAGGAGGTAAAGTCTTGTGAGGGAATCTCAGTTGTACAGACTGAGTGCATCAGGGCAGTGTAAATTGATTTTCTGCTGAACAAATCCTATAAGTCTGTAGTCTGTTAATTATTACTGAAGATTCTGTAACAATGTAGATAAAGTAGGCAAAGATCATAGCCACATGTGCAAATGAATGACCTTCATATAAAAATGATAACTAGGCTATTAGACGCTATGAATCAGCTTTTTTCCCCCCCAAATTGTAATATACTTCACCTTTTGCTAACTTTGCTGTTTTTGCCAGTCCTTATTATCGCAAATGTTGGGACAATAAACTTGAAAAATTGCCTGCTTATTAAGCCAGTAGGACACAATAATGTGCACTCAGTAGCACTTGCTTCATTTCTCATCCTTTTCTAATTACCCGGAGTGTTCACTGGAACTATATTTAACAACTTTTTATTATGTTCAAGAGAAAATGGAAGATGAAAAATGGAATGTGCGTAAGGACAGAGGGGCGATATAAATCTGTAAAGTCTACGTTCCTGGCAAGATTTATATTCTCCTTGACTGGACACGGTTCACCTGAGCTTTTTCATGCTCTTGAAAAATAACTGGCAAGTATAATCATTGACTAAAACAATGACTGCGAGTAATCATGGGGGGCTTGAAGTCAAAGTAATAATCTATTTGTCCTAAACTAGCTGAAAAGAAAACTAGAAATAACCTGATTTACGAGCTGAAGGTGGCTACCAGGTGTGACATCATCAACAAGGGATGGAAATAATAAACATTTATAATCTCTCCTCTCTGCTGTTTTTAGTCATACTGAAAGACTTTGACACACATAGAATGAGGAATTGTGTGTGTGTGTGTGTAGGAAAAACTGAGATTTCACAACAAGGTTACAGTAACCCATGTGATGTGAAGCAATACAATGTTTATGGGATCAAGTCATCAGTACCAACCTGCTTCCCTGTGAAACCTTGGCAGATGACCTTCGTGTCCTTGGTGATGTAGAGGTTCTGTCTTGACGCTGTATAACAGTGCCTGGCTCCAGTCTGCTGCACTGAAGCAGAAAGAAAAGAAGAAGAAGAAAGTGTCAATAAACACATGATACACATATTGGATGCCTGATCAACTGAATCCACTTAAACCTCCTCATCAGACTCAGCGAGTGATCATTTAGCGGAGTAGCTGATGTCCCGTACAGTAAACAGTGCCGCAAAGTTTTTTTATGACATCCCTATTTTGGTAGAAACATCTACCCACCCCAGTGTGGCAGATAGTCTACCGAGATTTACTCAAACGGAAAATCTACCCCCATTTGGCGCTTGGTGGGTGTTCCTCTATTGCAAATTTGCGCTTGTTTTCAACAATAGCAAGCCTGTTTCTTACAGTGAATAGTAAAGGTTTATTTACTTTTCTATTTTTACTTTAGACTCAGTGTTTTGGCAACAATCGCTTTGCTCCTGCAATCATCTTTTGTTGTTGCCGAGCAACAATTTCATCTTCTCTTCAGACTAGAGAGCACTTTCCAGCACCTTAGTTTTGCTGTGGTGCTTGTATGGTGTCAACTACAAAAAGGAACTGTATAATAATCCTATCAATTTCAAGGATATTATAAGCAGTATTTGTTTAAACCATCACCCAGCTCTGCATTACAGTATTTAGATGATTTTAGCTCAATGTTTTGCCTTTCCAGCCCACACATTTACTGTTTTGGTTCAGTCCCACAGCTCTTATCAACTCTGCTCCCATCAGCTGCAGGCAGCCATTTTCAAATCCCAGGCTTATCCATACTGTAGCAAGTTGGGTCAAAGTGCAAGTGAGGAGGCTCTGTCCAGTTTATTATACTGAGAGACAACTGATAAGACAAAGACCACAGTTGTTATATAAACAAACTTACCCTACAGGTAAAACTAACAACATGCTGCACAACCTCACGATGAGCTACTCTAGACATAGTGACTGGTTACAGATGTTTCAACTGAGTGTTCAATATGGTTTCATGAGCATTCAATCATAGCCAGGGAGAATTTCTGTTTATTTGCATGCATGTTTGACTGTTCTGTCTTAACAATGGCCAATTCTAATTTTTTCTTTACTCGAGTAATCAGTGTTCAAAGTAGATTCATAGTATAAAGCTTCATCGTATATAAAGCTGCAATCACCATCTTGTGGAACATTACAAAAATAATAATAAATAAATATATATATAAAAATAAATAAATAAAATATATAAATAAATATAATATATATAAAATAAATATTATATATATATATATATATAATATATATATATATAATATATATATATATAATATATATATATAATATATATATATAATATATAATAATATATATATAAATATATATAAAATATATATAAAATATATATATATATATATATATATATATATATATATATATATATATATATATATATATATATATAAAATATATATAAAATATATATAAAATATATATATATATATATATATATATATATATAAAATATTATATATAAAATAAATATAATATATATATATATAAAATAAATATATATATATGTAAAACTGAATGTTGATTTATTCTCACTTCAAAAATATTTTTAAAAGAACAAAAATGTTGATCAAGTAATGGTTTAAGTAATTTATTAAGAAGAAGAAAAAGGCACAATAAATAGGATTTTCCTAAAAAATTACTTATAACTAATAACACTTATGACCCACTAGAAGTGTGTGGCGGTGTCTGAATCTGCAGAGACCCTGACTGTATTTTCTCTTTGATCTTCAACTTGTTGTGTTCAGGACGTGTCTCGGTGTTTTTCTGTCCCTCACTCTGCCTTCAGCTGTTACTCCTTGGCCTCATGACCCCGGAGCACTACACTGACGATTACTAAACTTGCTGAATACTTTGATTGCCTTTCTTCAGTGCACTAGTCTGACACAGTTGTTCTGAAACCTTAAGCTAATTAATTCCATTTATAAGGTTAATAGGTTTCCCTCTGTTGAATGTAAGTAGGTACAACAAAGTGGCTTCAAGCATAAGCTGCCTGCCTGTAACAAAATAAAACATAAGTAACAGAAGAACAAAAAACTCTTATGACTACTGTAATGATCTTCTGTATAGTCTTGAAGCCTGCGAGTCAACTTTAGTCGCATCATATTTTGATTTTATATATGGACACTCAAAACAGAGGCATAACCTAAGTTCACAGTATTCACCCTCAATGACTGAACTTTGGTCTTCTGTCAGAGACAACTTATCTGTACAAAGTTCAGCTGCCCACTCTAGCTCAATGTCCCAACAAAGTGACAGCTACTAAACTAAAGTTATATCTTAACAAACTGTAGTCTTACCAATGCATAGTTTAAAGCAAACCTTGGTGTCAGATATCTAAAAACAAATTACGTTTAGCATGCTTCAGGCAGACTGACTGAACAGCTTATTTACAGTAGCTGCTTCCAATCACTGCTGAGTGGAAATTAAAATAATTTACTCTAATCAAGCAACTTGAGCAGAGTGAATATACAAGCTACATTTAGTCGAGAGGACATGCAAGGTCAGAGATCAATACTTGCTCTGGCCTGGTGGGTTAGTTACATTTCAGGTGGACGTTAGCGAAAAGCTAGCTAGTTAGCTGGCTGGCTAACTGTCAGTGAGTTATAACAACACAGATGGCAGGCTAATGTGGCTAACTAGCTTGGATGCTAACTAATAGCCAACCAAGGGGAGCAGTACAGCTAGCCATTGCAAGACTGTGCGAGCCTGCAAATCTCAGCTAATGAGCAGGACAAAGCCAACGAGTATACTTCTGTTACATAAACTAAACTGTCAAACATTTCAAGTGATTACAACTCGAATTTACTAAAATACTTACAAAGCAGCCTAGCAAACAACCTGCTGTGAGACATCTTCGGTCATTCACCAATGACACCGGAGGATGAAGACCCGACACACGATTCTTAGCTGACTACAAATATCCTCATCAAAAGTGAATCTTTAAAAGAGCTTGAATTTTAATTCTAATTCAATAATGGACTTTAGTGTTTATTCATAATTGTCTGGTGGTATTTTTTTCATTAATGAGCTGTGGATATAGTAGATAAAACTAAGTATTACAGGCGAAATAGTTGGCTTCTTTGTTTCACAATGCATTCTGGGTAGTGTAGTTCTCTACAGAGTGCGTGAATGAAACCTTACCAGCACTAGAGGGCGCATCAACCACATGGATAAATGGATAGTTTCAGTAGATGTCACAACGACGACCTTGAGCTAAAAATTAAAAATAGGCTGAAAGTTTATTTTTGACCTTGGAGACAGTTTTCTAAGTTAATAAAAGGTCCTCTTTCTAGTTTTTTTCAGAGCTTTCAACCACATACTGTATTATTTAATTAAATATATTAAGTCAGGTGTCAATTTCAGTTCATTTTAAGATATTCCTTTAAAACATATGCTGTAGCACTACTCACACTAGACTACCTGTGATGGGTTGAAAAAAAAAATCTTTAACTCGGACATATTTGTCATAAACTATGATTTTTCTTGTAATGTCCTTTTTAGTTTGTAGGCTCATGGTGATTTTGCTACTACCCCACTTCTACATTTCTGAACTCATCAAAATCCAGCTCAGTGAACAAGACTTCTTTTTTAAAACGGCTGTGACCACCTAGTTTTCATAGGAAATAGAAAATATATGTATTTTTACCCCAGAGCCTAATGAAACATTATATGAAGCTTGGATACATTAAACTACATGAAAGATTGGCTCTTTGGTTGCCTATTTGACTGTAGGCTACAGACAGATTAACCAAAGAGGCACGGTCACTTTGTATGCTACCTCCTCTTATGAGCAAGTTATGACATGTGACATGAGTTTTGCAAGACAACAGGATTGCCAAGAATTTAATTGTATGAATAATTACAATGATTCTGTAGGAGTCAGTGTTTGATACTGTATTTCATGTAGTAGGAAAGTTTTTCAGTTCTGGAGCTTTGCATGAGTATTTGCATTTTGTGAGATTATATTCTTTTATCACAGGGGAATATTGTAGTTTTTATTTTACTATCTGTATACAATGGTAACCTTCATGGAGTTTCAACTTTTACGAATACTTCTAGAGTACAATGCTGTAGTTAGACATAACACTAACCGGACCACCTACTACATTTAATGTCATATATGACAAGTTTAGTTGTTAAAACCTAAATCACAGTAATTTCATAATAAGAAACCAAGCTACATTTTTCTAATGAATATTCAACTGAATTGACAGTTAAGACCTTGTAATGTGAGTATTTTTCTATTAGGATATTGCAAATGTGTGAAGAATCGGAGAAGCCAACCCACTATACTCTGAATGGTTTACAGCTCTATCAGCAACTGCCCAATACTGTATGATAGGATAGGGGATAGCATTATGGGATCGGAGAAAATAGTTTCATTTCAGATGAAGTATTCACTTAGTTATTTATATATGTAGGCCTATGTATGTGCAAAGAGTATGTGTATGCGTATATATTTGTATATGTATATTGTATATGATACACAATATATACAAAATGTTTATTGTTTACTTTAATATATCTTTTACAATTTTGTGTTTATTTGTAGGCCTACCTGCAGTTTATTTATAGGCCTACTTGCTGCTTTTATTATTTTATTTGTGAATATTCATATGTCAAACACATTGGACTGCCTTTTTTATGCCTGTAAAGGAAACAATAAAAACCACTAAAGGCTTGCTTCACTGCTCGTATGAGAAAGGGTTCTCCATGAAGTCAATTCAATTCATGGCGTCCAGGTCCTTGAGCCGAGAGCTTGACAGCTTTTTTATATTAACCCGCCATCTGCTGTCACCTTGTTCCTGGAGTCTGGATAGTGGGAATATACTTTTACCTTTTCTCTCATATCTAGTTTTATTTAAAGCAAAGATACACATGTTGTGTTGCAGACTTACTCACAACACTCACAAATTACCAGCTTGCATAATTACATATAATTATAGTAGGCCCATAAAAATGAATCCACGTTTCTTCAGTATGCTATTTTAAGAACAGGAATTTTGATTCTCAAACTATAATTGCAGCAAGGTGAAAGTGTACAAAGGTAACTTAAGTACATTATGATCCCCAGTATTTTGTAATTATGGCTAAAGTTGTAACAAGATGCAAAACCCTGTGGAGGTGAAACCATCAAGTGGTCAAAAGTTGCAGAAAGGTGACTTAGAATGATTGAGAGCATGCAGGCCCATTTAACGGTCAATGGCTATAGGACAAACGTTTGATGGTTGAATGCACTTGTGTCAGCTAAATTAATATAATGTAAAAAAAAGGTAATGATATAGCCTATAAATTATACATTTTAACATATGTTTTGTCAATAAACTTTGTTCAAACATTAAATACATATTGTGCATATACGATATATTATACTTAATACTGTGTGGACTTCTTTATGCTTTCTGTCCCAAATGTCTGCTCGGACATTGGAAAAGTGCATTTGCTGATTTGAATCAGCATGAAATAAATTGCAGAATTACTTGAAACTCAATGACTTAATCTATTTATAAATCCAAAATGAAAGAACTAGAGGCAAATTCCAACATATCAGAGTGTTTACCTGTTTCCCTATATAGTGTTTCCCTATGTTTGATTATTTAAGTTCAGTTTAATTTCGTCTCCTTTTGTGTTTTCTGTCTGTAAATATGTGTTTTTATTCTCAGTGGAGCTCTCCTGATAAATAAGGTTTAATAAACAAAACAATCTATTTATTCTATTAACATCTAATGTCACAAACTGCTCCTGTCGTAGGGTACTATATTTATTAATCTAAAATGATTTAGGTATTTAAAAGCGAAGTTTACGAAGTGTACACGAAGTAGACAAAAACTAACACTTTCCATTTTCACATTGAATTCAAGTTGTCCAATCAGGAGCCACCAACTCCTCCAACGCTGATTGGTCACATCCTACGTCACAGGTCGTTGCTACGTGTATTCACAAAAACGTCAACGCATATTTTCTTCGGTTGTTTCCGCTGTAAGAGTTTACGTCCGGTGACACGCTGCGCTCAGAAATAAACGTAATGACATAAACGAGCCCCAGGAACTACTGAAGTCAAAGACAAACCCTGACACATTGAACAATTCAAGATGGTTTTAGAATCTGTTTCAAGGATAATAAAAGTCCAGCTTCCAGCTTACCTCAAGAGGCTTCCGCTTCCGGAGACGATCGGAGGATTTGCGAGGTTAACAGGTAATTTCACTGCAGCTGTGTTTAACTTCTGACTGTCAAGTGAAGATGACTTTCCAACTCATCGAGCACACTTTTCAGCAGAGAGCTTTTTACTTTAGCTAGCATGCAGAACGAAAAGTCAGTCATAGTCGTGCAGTAGTTGAGTGTCCTACAAAACATGTGTTAAATCCTCAAGTGGCTCACTTAAAAGCTCTTCATGATAGTTTGGTTTTATTTAGCAACATCAACTCCGTAATGACCTTAAACTATAAAGAACTACTCTCCACAGTAAAGTGTGCTTGTGTGTTACAATTTTGAAGTTTCTACTTCTTATAAGTTGCAACCTGTCCTCTGCTGTGTAAGTGATATCCTGTTAACCATATCAATTAGAAATGTGATGCTATGTTTGCCTCTAGCACAATATGTACCCAGCTCATACCATCAAGTGATTGTCATATCAGATCAGTCCTAGACTAGAGGCTACATAAAGTCTCAAAACACAGATTACTTCAAGATCACTGCTCATCTTCAGGTCTGTGACCTCATGTTAGCTCCCCAAATTGTCAATAGAAAATGTTCATGTTATCATATCAGTCTATGCAGAGCTGCAGCAATAAAGCAATTTTTCAAGCAAAAAATACCAAACATTTAATGCTTCCAGCCTAATGAGCTGTTCATTCTTATTTTACATTATAGTGAATGCAATTTCTTTAGGTTTTGGACCTCTGGTAGGACAACATATGGCATGTCACCCTGGGCTTAGATGGCTTTCTGTGTTTTACAGACCAAATGATTAATACAATGTATAATAAGAATAATCCTTAGTTACTCATCTAAATTAAAGCATTGCTAACTTTGATCTTTTGTTTTCAGAAGCAATGAGGAAGCTCAAGCAGGATTGTTATTTGAATTTGTTTGAATACATTAAACTAGTTTCCTGGTATCAGTCTCTATCATGTCATGACATTCAGCGTTTCGACTATCCTATACGTTCCAACGTCCACGCAGTGAGGTATACCGTTTTTATATTTAGGGAGAATGAGAGAACTGGTATCAGCATATTCTCTGAGATGAGGTATCGCGATCAGAAACCTCCTTGGACTACTTTTAAATCTGTAGTCTCGATAAACCTCTACTGGACTACTTCCTGAGCTGTTTGTCTTATCACATATTGCATCTCTTGCACCGGTTAATTCGAGAACACAAAAGCTGATGCATTAACTTATTTGCAACTCCATACACTGAAAACATTTCTTCACAGCTTCTAGTTAAGCACAAGTGCACTGTTTTAAATCAAGGAGAGAGAGCTAAAAGTACAACAGTGCTTTAGAAAGCCTAAATGAAGTCCATCTTGAAGCAGATGAACAACTTCAACATGACCTTTCAGCCAACACAGATCTTTGGAAAGTATCAAATTTAGCCTAAAAATAGCCCCAAAAAGTGAAAAAGCTGAGCTCGCATGCATTACTGAACTCTTATGTGACAGAATTGACATACAATAATTTGAGTAGTTTCTCTCTAAGAAAGCCATAAAAGCAGAAGATGTTATTGTGTTACGTAGTACTAATTGATAAGGCTTGTGAAAGCCTTGCTATAATTGGCTTTTAAGTTAAGCTGTTGCCTGAAGTTAAAACCTGTTTCTGAAGTTGTGTTTTCTGTCATAAATGAGCAATTTAGTGCAGATTAAAAGATGAAAGATTTATTAAGCGCTCCTACATGTGAATATAATTATTTAAAGAGATTTAAGGATTAACAATGTCCCATTAGGCATCAAAATCCTTTTTACTGAAATTTACTTTAATTGCCAAAAGAGTATTATGAAAACTTCCAGGAGCCGGGGTGTAACTCGTAGCTAATAACAAAATTACATAAATTGTGGTTAATCCTCACTGTGCTTCACTTGTCTGTTCATGTGTGGTGGACTGTACTATAGGCTTTTCCCAAAGCACTTTTCAGGGCTCAGCGTGGCCGTCCCCCTGATAGCTGTTGATCAAACGCAATAGTGGAGCGAAAGTACAGATAAGAGGTGAGCTCGTCCTCCAGCTGGACCCGCAGATATCACTGTTTCCATGCAGTTCCAACACTAGAATGAGGAGATTAGACCTAAATCTGTTTATAAAGTCATTTATTTTCAAATTGACATTTAACTGCATTTGACATTTCACATAAATATGGTAAATTAAATCTCTAGGATATTTAATTTTTGGCATGTTCACCTTTTATTAAACAGAGGACAGTGTAGAAAAGTTTACATGTGCTCTGTGTCCACTATGCTACCAAGGTGCTCCATCTGTAGGTTTCACTGTCTCAGTAACATCATAGTACTTGATAGCAGATAGTAGGTTGCTTAAAAACAAACATTTCTTGCACCAATATTTGGATTTGTCTTTATATTGGTGATTGCTTGTTTCATGTTGACCATTGGCTGTTAAGGGAAGTTGCCTTGTGGACTAAAGTAGAGCTGCAGCTAATTGTTATTTACATTTTTAATTCCTCCATCAATTATCTTCTTAATCCAAATAGTTGGTGATTAATTTTCTGTCAATTGTTTAATCCAGGGCTGAAACCATTAACTTTTGAAAGCTTCCAGTGATGCACATGAAGCCCTCTCCCCGCACACAGACAATGACCACAAATACATTTTCAACTTATGGCCAACGTTGCTTTCGGTTTACATTCCAGGCACACAAAGACTGTTTGCTAATAAGTATGCAATGTGTCTGTAGTGTCCGAGTGGCTCCGGTTGCTGCCTCTCCTGGGTATCCTGGCTTTGCTTGGATATCTGACCATTCGCCCGTTCCTGCCTAAGAGGAAGAAGCAGAGAGACAGCCTGATCAACCTGAAGATCCAGAAAGAGAACCCAAAAGTGGTCAACGAGATAGACATCGAGGACCTGAACAGCGCAAATGTGTGTTACTGTCGCTGCTGGCGCTCCAAAACCGTAAGTTGTGTCTCTTCTAGAAGCATTTGTACGGGCAGTTACTTGTATTTGTCACAGACTGATAAATACAGTTGGCTCACTTGCATTAGATAAGTTATACTTTCATTACTTAAGCCAATCATTTATTATTTTATGTTTTTCATTTTTTATGTAGGATAAGGAGGAGTTTAGTGTTTCTGTGTCTTGCCAGCTAACGTTAAGTTGTTTCCTTTTTTTCAGTTTCCTGTTTGTGACAAGTCGCACTTAAAGCACAATGAGCTTACTGGAGACAACGTGGGACCGCTCATTCTCAAAAAGAAGATACTATAATTGGCCACTGATGGGAGTTTTCCTCTCACCTCCCCAGTCTTTAGTTTTTATTTCTTAAGTTTGTTTATTCTTTATTTCTTTTACAAAAGTCTCACCTTGTTGTCATGTTTCTCCAAGATATGATCTTTATTTGAAGTGTTTCTAATACACCTAAAAATATAAAATGCCACAGGAAACGGTGTTTTAGGTTCTTTACGTTACATTGTGCCGTTAGGAAGCGGTTTCTTCTTTCTCTTTTTGAAAAGGCTTTTGTTTATCGTTTACTTTCCTTGGTTAACAGAGCAGCCTTTTTATACGACTGTAACTTAAATTTAAGTCGTGACTTGCTCTTTTTGGAATCCATTGTTAATCATTGGGACCACTTTGAGAGGAAAACTTGAAACATAATTGTAGTGACTTCATCTGAACCGTCAGGGTTACAGTTTTCCCCGGTTAAATGGTTGTTTAAATGAAACACTTAAATACTAGTCGAACCCGTAAGGAACGTTTTTGTACTGTACGTCTTCATTTTGGACAATTCTTTGGTTTTACCAGCCAACCTTTTGTCTGTGTGCCATCATACTGTCCACTCTTTCATGATGTGATGTATTCTCTTATAAGTTATTGTGTGTATGGGAGGCTATTTGTTATTCTTCACATTTATTTTGTTCATGGCCTTTAAACATTTGAGTTTTACATTTTGCATTAAACTCTGTTGCCAACAAACATTTCAAACCACTGCACTGTTGATGTTATAACCTCCCTACCATGTTGAGGTTTTAGAAAGTTATTTGCTCTGTAATGTTTTGTTTTCAAGCTTCTGTATTTTCATAATGGCTGTAAATAGTTGACCTGCTGGAATATACTTTCTTGATTTATCAGCAATATTGTATACTTAAATGGCTTATATCTTCACAAGTGTACCTCCACGACTGTCTGAGTGTCTAATTTGTAAAAAGGAATAGTCAGGATGTTAAACTGGCAAACAGAACTGCAGCTTCATTCCCTTCTTTCACTGTTACGACAGAGGAACACTTCCTGTCTCCTGGAGCTGAAATATATTTAAATGGCATGAGGAGTACATCACTTTCTTATTCTCCTGCTACTCATTTTTTTAAAGAGGTGCATTCAGGGTCATAATTCTATAGGAGTGCATTATGTTTTCGGAACTGTCGAGCCTCAAAGAGAAATAAAATACACTAATGGCATCAACTTTCCTCATGCTTAGATATACTTTATTTATCCCGAGGTAAATTCAGGCGTATGTATTTTGTAAATCGAAAGCAATAGAAACAAGACATAAGACTTCAGTTGCTATTGGTTCTATGAGGCTGTACAGTGATGCTTTGTGCTAAATGCTAACTTTAGCATTCTAACATGCTGATGGCTAGCAGGTGCAATGTTAACCATCGCATGCTAACATTTGCCAATAAGCACTAAACACAAAGCACAGCTAAGTCATTCGTTTTCATGCATCTACCCAATTGTATACAATCCAACCCATAGTTGTTTAGATATTTCAGCCTGGACCAACAGCGCCATCCCTAAATTGCACTGAGTATGGATTAAAAGAGAAAACGGATCAGAAGCCGCAATTTAAAGAGACAGTGACTTGAATTAAGAACATAAGACTATTATCCTACTGTATCACTACACCAACAAATGACTTAAAATACATTCAAATACAAGAGAAGAACACCTCTGTAGGTTTTTATCATTTATTGATTAAAGAATATTTGGTAAAAAACTAATGCTCAATTCTGATACTTTATCATAAATAGTTGCTAATAATACACAACGAGGCAATACATTCAAATAAAAACATTAAGTTACACTGCACACTTCTGTTATGAAAAAAAAAAAATGTAACAAATGTGAAAAATCGACTTTTCCCTTACACTCAAAGGTTGGGTTTACATGAATGTTTAAAATATGGACATGATCATTGTTGAGCAATCGTGAAATTGAAAACCGACATAGCGAATGTAGCAGATGATGGAAGTTTTAGCAGCATTGTGTTTAAACCAGAGGAAAGTTTTGTGGATTATTTCGATTTTTCTCCTGATTATTTTGTCAACTATTACATTACAGGTCATTTATCAGCCGCTCTTATCCAGAGCGACTTACAGTGAACTACAGGGACAGTCTCCCTGGAGCAACTTGCTCAGGGGCACAATGGTAGCAGCCCTAGTATTGAACTGTTTGGAAGCTGGACCACTAGACCATCAACTACACAAACCAATTATCACCGAGACACAGCTAATACACATTTTATTAAAACATACACAAAAAATAAACAAACATATAGCTTTATAAATATTATACTAAGTGCAGAACACCTAAAGACTGGTCTAATTTAAAACAATTAAATATTGCTTCTGCCAGTGCACAAGTAGCCCTCAAAAGGAAACAGTTTCTACTAAAACACAGCATTACCACCTGTCCAAATACAGTAAATAGTTATCTGATATGTAGTCATACAAATGGGCATATATTGGATTCAGTGAATATGACGGGCAGGAAAATGATCCGCCTTTACAAAAATGTAAATCATATTCACACTAATATATCTGATTAAAAGTTCATTTGGGACCAGAAACAGAACCCCCCCCTCTTGCACACTGTCCTACAGCATGACCGTGCAGACGTTTGGATGTGGGTCATTTGTTTGGAAGCCTGAGGCCTGGAAACCACCAGAGGCTATAAATACAGAGTGATTCATGTGTTCCTGCAGGATGGCAAACATCAGGAGCTGACCGGCAGATAGAGAGACAAAAGAGAGCCACTCGGTGGCTAAAGCAAAGCTCAAATATCCGAGGTGTGAAAGCACCCAGGAAGTCTCTTTAAATGTCTTGGCTTACTGGATGAAGACTGGTGATGTCAGAGCGTGCTCTCGTAGGTGATAGGGGTTTCAGTGTCATCTTCTTCTCCTGCTGAAGGGCATAGTAAAGATGGAGAGGAGACAGAGGGAGGAAAAACAATCATGAGAAAAGCTTTGGTAAAAGACTGACTGCATAAATGTTTAAAGGTAAAAGACTGATTAAAGTGCACAACCATGAGCTGAACTTTTGGAAACAATGCCAGTGTTGTGTGGATGTAAGAGACATGAGGGGTAAACAGAAACCGCAACTATGCAAATATTTTTCTGAATGGACATGTCTATCATAAAAGGTAAAGAAGGGAAAAGATTTGCAGGAAAGTATATTCACTAATCAAACACAACTGCAAAGCCAGGTCTTGACGGGGGGGGGTGTTAAGCTCAGCGCACTTGTTGAATGTAGGACTTTACCTACCTAAGAAACAGGCTGATACATTGGGTTTGACTCGCTCACCACAGGCAGAGTTCTTTGGTTTCTGCAGCAGGCGAGGTCCAGCGAGCCCGATGAGCAGAGCTCCTACAGGTGCCGTGAGAAGGATGCCCAGCACAGCCACGGTCAGCACATCCATGCCGTACTTCTGCAGCAGCTTGTCGTCCCTCGACCTGGCCATGTCCAAAGCTGTGGAGCCTATAGCTGCCTGATGAAGGGAGAGGACACTAGTGTTTCCTCCAAACTCACTCACAAATGACATTTACCATCACAATGAAAGGACACTTGAATTAGTTAGAAAAAAACATTTGAGTGTGTGTATTTTCCAAAAGAAATATGTAGTGCAGAAATGATTTACTGGGAAAATCCTAAACTGAGCACAAGGGAAAAACACTCAGAAATACCCTGACCGCTGACCCTGACAAATATGTCAGCGCTGACATACCTGCACTGTGGCTTTGGGCATCCATGCAAGAGCTATGAAGACTTTTTCTTTCATGTTAAACCCGGCAAACAGCACACAGACGAAGGTGAACAGGATTCGAACCAGCAGGGCAATGAGCAGAGAGGCTATACCCAGACCTGAACAGACAGATAGACAAGATGTGTTAAACTATATTTGTTGTACTGCTTTTAAAAAAAGCTTACAGTTATTACATCACCGGTACTTAACAGCTTTAGGTAAGCAGGGGCACAGTAGTGGTGAAAAATAGTAAAGCACACAGGCTGACTGAGTGGTGCTTATACATTACTAGAAATACCTTGTAACCTGGTTATGTGGAATGCATGCGCTCATACACTTATATCATATTTCCTCTTAATTTTATAGAATAAAATACAATGAAATAAAACAAAGTAAATGTCCTTCATTTTGAAGCCATATATTTCATGAAAGCGTACAGAAACAGTAATGAGACACATGTACGGGTTCAATGGGTGAGTTCATATCATTTCTGCTACATTTGTTTGACCAGAAGCTTAGTAATGCTAGCCATCTGAGAAAGAGACTGGAGCTGTGTCTGCATGAACTCATTTTTAAAAGCACAAACCGCCTGCAGTCTAAGCGGGGAATGTTGAGGTGTTACCATGCCCACCACACCTGCTCATCTTCTTTAAAAGCACCAAACAATGACCTTTCACGTCAGGAGGATTTTTCTTAAAACGTTTTTTCTCATTGACACACAGAGTAAGCATTAATATAGAGTACTCTTTCCAAATGCATACAATATATCAACACTACACATATGTAGTAAAGCCTAAAGAAGATGATGCTCTGAAGTTATGTTACTGTTATTGATTAGTAGTTACATTTCAAATACAGCTACTTGCAGAACACCAAATATATTGTTGTTGCCATTTGTGCTGGCTCGCATTAGATTCCTTTTTTGGGTGAAATCTCAGATCTCTTTTCCAAAAGAACTCATTTGTGATCTTCTATGGGAGTGCTAACACAGACTCAGGTTTAAAGTATTTACTCAACACAGACAGAGACATTAAAAATATCCTGAGGCCGCTTTTTTTGCTTATGGAAATATATTTACATCCATGCAGCCACATTTGAATCTCTCACAATGCTAACAGCCACCTCACTGTGTTATTCTTTCCTCTGTGTGTATGCGTGTGTTTGTCTCACCAACTGTGTGTCCCTCCAACTCAGAGATTCGAATTTCTGCTCCTATTAGTCCGAAGAGAAGAGGCTGAAACACGTCCCACGCCCACCCCACCACTTCCTCCACACGTGCCTTAAAAACAAACAGAACACACAGACATGGTTAGTAAGGTTATCTTTGACATGGTATATAATATGCTTCAATAATTCACTATGAAATACAATTTTCTGCAGAGTTAACTGTATCAAAATTCTGCACTAAGGATGGATCCTTTCTAATAGAGAGCTGAAAAATATGCTGTACGTACAAACAGATGTGGCATGCATATGTTGTTACCTTGTCTGACCCCCAGCCGAGGCCAGCCAGGAATGCCAGCACCAGGGTGCAGAGGCCTCCGGAGCCAGGAAACCCAGCCACACCGCTGCCGAACACGGCAAAGACGGACAGCCCCAGCACCAAGAAGGATCGCTTCATTACTAAGTGTTTCTAGGTGAAAAAGATAGTCAATGATTAAATGTAGTATATTTCAGACAGAATGAATGAACCTAGGAATACAAAAAGCTCCATTTACCACTTGTTAGGTGTAGGCACACATGTTCATGACATCTTATACAACGCTTGTTTATCTCATAATGTAGCTGTAGTAATACACAGTATTACATATGTTGATTGATTTGAGACAGTAGTCATATAGTTTATGTAATAACAGTTATGACCCACAGAAACATCTCTATATTCCTGTATACTTCCCCACTTGAATCCAAAGTGACCACATCAAAGGTCACTTTGAAGTTATCGTTTCAAATCAAAAGTGGAAAACGTCACAAGATTTCTTCCACACGCCTTTGTTGGCACGACTCAAGTTGTTTCACATGCAGGCTGTGGTGTCAAGTGAGCATGACTAAGCGATACGAAGTAATTTCACGGTCATGCTGCATGAGCATGCCTACCTGGTCAACACTAGGGAAGTACTGGATGAGGAAGCCAAGAAGAATCCCAGCAACCATCCCACCACCCACCTCCAGTACACCTCGCAGGAGGTTGAACCAAGTGGAGCCTAAAAGGATCAGCAGAGAAAACATACAATTAATAGAATAAACTGTTCGAAAAATGACAGTTTGTGACAGTATTGTATCATTTACTGTTTTAAATGCTTATTGTTTAAATGTTATTGCTTATTGTTATAGCCCTATGCTATACACTGTGTAATGCACTGTGACTTTGCAAAAAAAACATTTCCACAGCACACTCACACCCTCTGCTGAGCTCTTGACAAACTACAGATAGAAGTTGCTTATTTCATATGCTTCTCAGTACACTGCACATGCTGCCCCTCCCCTGGAGATAAGGCGGTGTTGCATTTTCAAGAGAAGAACATTGAAGTCAGCACTTATTATTTTTCCTTCACCTCTCCACACACACACAAACACATACATCCGCAGGTTACCTGTGGCGAAGGCCATGCTCAAGCATGTGGTGAACCCTGTGATGGCAAGGATGTCGTCGAAGCTTCCGGCAGCCATCAGCAGAGTGGGGATGCCCTGCTCCACGCCGTAACCGTCCTTCTGCAGCAGCAGCATGGCGGGAACCACCACTGCTGGAGACACAGCGCCCATCACAAAGCTACAACGTGGACATGAGAAGACGGGTCGCTTGAAACAAATAAGTAATGACCTTTGGAAAAAAACTTCAGCCTTTAAATACAGTTCTGCAAAAAGAGAGGCATTCCTGCAGCATGACGTGCAGTTTATGCTGTCGCTGAGACGGGATTCTCGAACAATAATCATTTGAATTTGCTGCAAACACAATATTTGAATTCTGAAATTTCCAATCATTAAAATTCCGCTACCAATCTTAAAGAATATTGAGTATAAGAAGTATAAGAATATTGCACTGACAAGCAGGTCATCTGTGCAGAAAGCCAGATAATGTAAAGTTCCATTTCACCTGCCAACGTCACACGAATGATGACGAGGCAGAAATATAAAAAGTGTTTATTTTGGATTGTGGATACAGAGATTGTAATGTGATCTCGTGACTCTCGGTCAGCAATGGGTTTTCCATGCTGTGCTTCGTGAGAACATGTTGCTTGTGGGTACACAGTGTTGCACAGTATTAGTCTAACTTATCTTTGTCATCAAAGTTCAGCCTTCCGTATCTTGACATGCTCGACATTCTCACTCTCTAACAATCTGGCTCAGACACACAAACTGCTCCCGCAGCAGCGAGAGCTGAACTGTCTGCTCACACGGCAGATAAACGGAAGAATGTTGTGAATGCAAAATTATTGCTTTTATGTCTGTTAGTTTTTTTTTTTTTTTTTAACTATGCACGATTAAATAAAGGCTTTTTATTTCCTTTTCATTTCACTTTCTGCGGACTTATATCACATGTCTAACTCCTCTCTTTCTCCCTACATGTCCTGTCTGCATCCTCTCTGTCAAATGTCTTTCCTAGAGTTACTGTAATGGTAATACACAGCTTGTTGTTAAGTCGAATATAAAGAGTGGAGATGTAGGCAGAGTAAGTAGTGTTGCATTTACCCAAGGATGAAGCCCCACACCCAGGGCAAGCCCATGAGGAAGTGAGAGATCAGGGCGGTGGTGCAAGCCTCTATAATGCAAGGCCCAGCTGCCACACGTGCACACACGGATTTCAATTTCCTCAGAGCCTGACAACACAGACGCATACATCATTTGAGAGTTTGTCACCGTCATTAATCCACTTTTGTACAGAGATAAAGAGAGAATTAACAAGTGTAATGATGCTTGGTGGTATTAAATGATTCGTTAATAAATTGAGAAAATGACTTGATGACACTAGACAACTTGTGAAGTTGTCAGATCGCTGTACTGTTCACACTACATCAAGTCCGGGAAATGAAAATCAGGGCTAAGGTCGTGTAGTGTGAACTAGTCGTAACCAGTTAAGGCATTTTAAAATGCAAAACTACTAAGCATCAAGCATAAAAGGCTCAGATTTGCTTTTCCCATATCGCTGGAAATTGAATACTTTGGATTGTGCACAAAGATGAGACAAGTGCTTAATTATTATATCTCTAAACATTTCTGCGTGCAGATACTAAGACTCAATGGTGGCGTACCGTGGGATCCAAACCCAGACCAGCTCGGGCCAGAATGACAGCCAGAGCGATGTTCCTCAGTGACGCAGACCATCTGAAGTCGATGTACACCCCGTCTGTTATAACTGGGATGTTTCTCAGCAGGAAACCCATCAGCAGCATACCTGCAACACAGCAGAGGGCGTGAGAGAGGAAAGATGATCTCTCACACAAGATACAGAACAAGAATAATGACCACCTGCTGCTTTTTGAACTTTACAGTGCTCATGTTTGACACCTGAGATTGCCTGTAAGACTGTCTTATAGCAATAATAACTCAAGTTTAAACAATATCCTAACCCTCTCTAAAAAAACATTCAGAAGTCCTGTGCCAATTCTTACGTTCAAAACATGTCACGTGACTGAGAATATTACATTACAATGTTACGTGACATTATTGAGAATTGTGAAACAAAATAGCAGCAAAATAGTGGCTTTGGCTTTAGCACATTAGTGGCTAATGTGACTAAGAATGGAACAAGTGAGTAACATGGTTAATCAGGAACTCCTGTTTGACCCCATGTTCTCTTATATTCTTTTTTTCTTGTTTGTTTTTAAATCAATGACAAAGGTTAAATGACTCAGTCAGTAGATGCCTTTGTTATAAGTCACCAAATGTTGCAATACTCATTACATTAAGCGGCTGTATAGGCACACCACCTGTACAGGATTCAAACGTGGAGAATATCTTTATGTTACAACATTAATATTTGCTTGGCCAGCTCATGTAAATTAAACACTTCTTAAAAGACATTTGGGTTTAGTTTTACATTATTTAAAGTGCTTCCACTGTGATTCATAAAACTTGCTCTAATACTAGTATTAACACAATGATGTGCCCTGTACACACAGAATGCTGAACAAGTGTGGGGCTGTTACCCATCTGTAAGTATCTGTGCATATTGTAATTTGTTTTACAAAAGAAGCAATAATATCAGACGGACATACAATTGTTAGGCAACTGGAACAAACTGGAGACGGATGAAGTAGCCTGTTAGCCTCTCTGGTTTATGCCTGGGCAGAAGACTTACCAGAAAAAGTGAGAGACATGGATCACTGAGGGTAATGATAACACAGTGCACCCTTCACCACCTCAACCTGCCACATGCTAACCTCTTAGAAACACTGCCTGATCAAACTGCTACATCTGTAAGAACTATAGTCATAAATAATCATTCAACAGTTGAGCCTTTCTGTAATCTGATTTATATATACGACAGGCATTTCACTTGTCAAATAAGCAGTTTTATCACGGACACTGGATGAGGATGTATTGTGTTATATACAGTGTTAACCCTGTTGGAGGCTTCTGTGTAACTAAATATCAAATAAAAGATGTGTATAAGTACACCGGCGCATAAAGCATAACCACTAAATTACCAAGGAGAGGTGGGAACGGTGGAAGTTTGGGCAGATGGATGAGAGCCACCACTTTGCCACCGATGAGTGCGCAGATGAAGAGGATCGTGATGCCAAACAGGTTTCCCCCTGGAAGACACTCATCCTCAGTGATAGACCACACCACTCCAAAGAGCACAGCTGCCAGAAGGACTGGAGGAGACACAGGGTTAGATTTAGTGTTTGTGATGACAATATTATTACATGATATTGTTGTATTATAATTGCCAACCTCTTCATTTATTTTCAAGTCATTTAATATATATATATTTATTTATCTACAACATTGCTGATTTTTTAGTAGTTCCAAGTACACAAGATACTCATGTTATCTGCAGTTTTTCACACTTGTGTGAAAGAAGAGATTGACGTGCAATACATTTCTTATGTAAGAACTCCCTTAGCCCACTAGAGACCCTGCCTGCTTACGTTTAGTAAAAAGAGAGGCCAGAAGGCCTCTTGGTGGACATGGACAGAATCTGTGGAGCAAGGGGCAGCAGACAACTGGCGGGTCTGTGTTAGTGCCAGCATCCACCACAGGGTTTCGAGGAATAAAAAATGTGGTCTCCTCTGTGACATTCGGACTGGAGCAGCGCCGTACCACCACCTGGATCTGGTTCACATTTAGGTGCTGGAGAAGTCAGATTAGAAAATGCACAAAAACAGGTAATGTTTGTTAGATGCCTTAACACCATATATGTCAAACATGATCAAATAAATGTATAAATAAGATTAAATAAGTATTTTTGCTTTACAACCTTGATTTTAATTACAGTGTTTTTGATGGGCTGTAACATCTTGCTTTTATAAAAAGAACCAAACTCGTGTTTTCACTAGCTGGATTAATATTCTGATTTGTGTGACCTCAAAATGACTATTGACAGCAATGTTCAACACAGTACACAGATTTATTCACATCTAGGCCTTAAACAAGTAGCTGAGCAGTCAACATAGATGGGACCTCTTACACAGACAAAGAACCAGATCTAAGCATTTCTTATGGAAAGATAAGAAAACTGGTAGATGTCCCTGTAGCCTCTTTAATTGCTGAACCCTTATTAAGTATCGTTCCCTATTGGTATTGTTGACACAGAGGTAAGTCATACAGTACAAGTAGATTACAGGCTACTGTTTCTTGGCAAATAATAGCGAGATATGAACTGGCTGATAACTGTGACTCCTTGAACACCATCCTTATTATCCTTATTATATTGCTCATGTGTTTGCATTAGCTCAAAGTTTTGGCTTTGCCTCTGGCTGCATTTGATTTAACTCTCACAATTAGATTTACAACAACAAATGATGAACAAATTATCTCAGGCGGAACGATTAATTTGACAAGATTAGAGAAGTGTATATTAAAACATAGAAGTAAAACACTTCTGTGACTTATCACACATAATGTGAGAGACAAAGAAGCAAAGCAACGTGACACATCATTTAGACGTAGCTTAAAATGTCTTATTTAGTGAACATAAAGGCTATGTCATTTTCCTATCAAGAACAAATACATATTTCCAGGCTTATAAAACACACTTTTTTGTTTCGTCAGGGCAGTAAATGCGGAATATAACAAAGTTGAATATAACAAAGTTACACCAGAGAACAGTGACTGAGATTCTTCTGAGTAAATACTATACCTCTACATGGTTTGCTGCAGGCAAAGGAATAATGTCCAGAAGTGGGCCGGTTACTGGAGAAGGTACTGGACTGGGTACTGGACTGGGTACGGCAGTGCGTACTGGACTAGGTGCTGGACTGGGTGCACGGCTGGGATCCGGGGTAGCAAGTTTGGGCTGAGTGTCCTCCATGGCAATTGGCATAAGGTGTTTCTGTTCCACTCTCTTCTATCTCACAGTACATCAAGCCTAGGGGTGGGGTTGGCCATTGATAGGCAGTTCCTTCACTTCTGTTTCTCTATCTGGAGCTCTGACTGCATGCTCCTATTCATACAACACAGCTTTATCAGTAGAGAAACAAATGATTGTTTACTTAATAAACAATGGAGAACTGTGTTAGTACAGGTGTAGAAATTAGAATAATGATACATGTAATCTCACACAGTCTTGTTTTGCCAAAACAACTTGCTTTACAGTGAAGATGTCCATTTTAAAATAGTTTAATTCTCTACTGGATCTGATTCAAAGGCGTCAAATGAGGGAAAAGAAAGCTAACCAGGCTTGAAGCCACATGATTCATGTCTAAATGAGGATCTATGAGGCTAATATGTAGCTACATGCTGGCTACTGTGTACTGTGTTCACTTAACTTGCCGCACTACTACAAAGTGTAGCTTGTAACTCATTGCAATGGACATATACTAAACTATGTGCTCCACTGTTAATACCAGTCCAAGCTATGTTAAACACAGACGTGAACAAGTAATTGACATAAAAGTAGCGCTACTACAATGTTTTGACAGTTGCTTATGGCAACAGACGTTGGTTAATCTGCTCGTGATCAGACCACACTAATCAATGCTTACAGCTCGACCATATGGCACAGCAAGCTAGTGGATGCTAGGGCAAGTAGGTTAGAGTTAACAAGCAACTGTCAACAACATATCCTATCAAACATCTAGCTAGCCAGCAAAGCACATTTTTGGACGTTTGAGTTGTGCTAGTGTTTGGTTCAGTGTACTGCGGAAGCGGCGCACACACATGGCTGAAGTAGTTAGCTAGTGTAGAGGTAAATCCACGCCTTACGATAAACTATGCCAATGCACCCATTATCGGACAGGGACACGCTTTTTCGGTAGCAGCTAACTAGCGCTCGTGCCAACATATTAACTCATACAATAGTAATTTAATTAATTAATTAATTTCACTGACAGCCGTTTTTACAAGGCAACGTTAGGTTGGAGATTGCGTCGAAATGTTTCGCAATACATCAATGCCTCCAGGCTGAATTGCCATAAGCTAGTTAACGTTAGTAAATTCCCGGTAACGTAACGTCAACGTAAAACGCGGCTGCCATGGAATCGTTGACCCGGTCACCGACAACGTCTTATCCTGATAACGTGAAATATAATCTTTCTACTCTGGCACATGTCGGTTTAATCAATTTTCGAGAGGGAAGTCTTGTCCGATATTGGATGCCAGTAGCAGCCGGCTGTGTGCTGTCAATGAACTCTCCACAGGCACGGTAGCTCGCTAGAGACCGCTTCTGACCGCTCCGAAGGGGCTCTCTAAAATACATAACGCTTTTAAAGAAAGAAAAACGTCTCACCTCATATCATAAACATGGTCATCGCGTGTGAACTTTCAGTGATCAGGATTTCTGGCAGTCATGAGGCAGATAGAGCAGCTGGGAATTGGGTATGAGGCGGATTAGTGATGGCCAAGCATGTACGTACCGGCGCACAGAAGTGCTTGGGGGAAGTTGGGTCAAATAGAAAAGCCACTCAAGGGTATAGGTGAAGACTTTTTAATATATGCTTAAACATATTTCATTATTAATCACATTAACAGATTTTTTTTTGTTAAATATTTAACAATTAATGTAATTATAATAAGGTGATAACATCTGTGCTTCTTAGCTGTGATAGTCAATTTATTAAAATGTCAGTCAACATTAATATCTTGGCATTGTGCACATTTGCAGTCAATCAAAATCAGTAAACTTAATATGCAAAATCAAAAAAATGATCAAGTCAGATTTTGTGCATTTTATTTTGGCTTCAAATAAGAATAGACATCTCCACAACTGTCATAATGTGCTTGCATCAATGTTGTCAGAGTCTCCATCCTCCATCGATGATTTGCTCCGTCCCAGTCACATAGGCAGACTGTGAAGGAGTCAAGATACATCAGATCACTGGGAAACAATATCCCTGCTAACCACTCAACATTTTCTGCATGCATAACTATTTAATATTTAAAGTGGTGGTCATGAGTCCAAGTAGCTCTCCCGTTTCAAAAATACTTTTTTATCAGACACTAAAAATAAAGTCAAAATCACTGGCAAAATCTTTTGCTTATTTTAAATTAAAAAAAATAATTGACTTTCAAATAAGTCTTCTCATTGCCAGGAATACAACTATACATACATACATACATACATACATACATACATACATACATACATACATACATACATATACATACCAATATAAAATGTTTATTGTATTGGTCTAAAAGTACTTTAATTTATGTATATTGAGTAATAAATATGAAACGTTTAGAATTTGTTTTATGTTAACTCCCACTAGGTTGCAAAGTGTCTCAAATTTCTTGAATAAATCCAAAGTACCTGGACCTCCGTGTATCTACGGCTTTGCAAACTCTGCCTGACTGTTGATGTACTGTACTGGATACCACACGCATGTATGTTTTTGGTCAATTTTTTGCAAGCACTCACCTCATCTGAGGCCAGGTATACGCACAGGTACGCCACCTCTTCAGCTGTGCACATTCTGCCTGTTTTCTGTCTTGCCATGAAATCCTCAAAGGCCTAAGGAGTTACAGAGAGAGAGTTAGAGACAGAGAGAGACAGAGAGAGAGAGACAGAGAGAGAGAGACAGAGACAGAGACAGAGAGAGACAGAGACAGAGCGAGAGAGAGAGAGAGAGATATTACATTTATTATCTCCAATACCCGGGATTTCTTCATGTGGAAACCAAGATAAGATGTTCCTGTTAAATGACTCATGCAGGCATTACTGTCAGATTAAGCCTACCATACCTTTTCTGGGTCAGGTTGGGCCTGGATCCTACCCCTCAGTGATGGAGTATCAACAGTGCCTGATAGAATATAAAATAAGTATGATTGGGTTCAATTCAGGGCTGCTACCACAAATGAGTTTGCACAGAAGTTATTTAGACTGGCTTTAAATGGGACAAACTCAAGGCTTGTATATCTTTGAAATACACAATGTCCTCAAACATAATAATAATGAAGAAAAACCCGTACATTTAATTTGTTTTCAAGGATGTCCACTTGTTATCTAGCAACCTCAAGCAATACTTGAGGAAGAATTAAAGGACACAGTGGTTTTATTTTGAAGGATGTTCTAAACTTACCAGGACAAACACAATTACAGCGAATGCCTTGCTCAATGAAATCAGCCGCTATAGATTTGGTGAGTCCAATCACTGCAGCCTTGGAGGTACTATAGACACATCGGTTCACAACACCTGTGTCGAGGAAACACACATGTCACTCACACGCAGACCAATTATCTGAGCTAAGAGGATTACAATGAACATGGTCATTCTTCAACAACTTAATGTCCTTTTAAATCAGGCATAATATTTGTCTGCAAAATCAGTCTACAGTGAAAAGATGTGCAGAAGTGCATCTACCTTTTATGCTTGATGCAACAGATGCCATGTTAATAATGTTTCCTGACTTCTTTGCCAACATCTAGAATGACAAAATAGATTAGGAAGGTGGCATATAAACATAATATAACTCATAAAATGAAGAGTGAAATTATGCACCAGTCTTAGGTCTTCATTCTTATGTAACAAATGAATGAGAATTGTCCTATGATCCAAGATAAAGTTCCCCTTTGAGACAGTTTGGTTAGTTTGGGATTTAGGCTGGATTAGTGATTGGGCAGTCACTGCCCATCATGTCACAGGCTAAGAGTAATACAGCTAATCTCAGCGGACAAAGGATGAGAACAAAGGAAAAGCATATGTCACTCAATTTACAACCGCACATATTTCATTTAGTTAAAAACAGGACGAACAGCGTTAAGCATTTAGTAAAGTGGGCAAAGGTCACCTTAGGTAGGAAAGCCTTGCTCATGAGGTACATGCTGCGGATGTTCACGTTCATTGTGAAGTCCCAGTCGGCCTCTTCGCAGTCCAAGATGGAGCCGTGGTGCACAAACCTGTTAACAGTAGAAAAGAGTAGATTACATGTAAAGTCAGGTACTTTTACTCAAGTAAACAACCTCATATGTCAATAAGATTCAAAACAGAACAGCGTAAGAGATTGATATGAGAAATAAACTGAAAATAAATGCTGGTCGAAACTCTGCATCCCCCCCGTCCCCCACCCCAGCATTTTACTGGGCCTTAAAAGGTGTCAATTTGGAGACCTTTGTTAAGGAGATTGAGAAAAAGGTCAAGAGGTTAAACCTTAAGGTATAGGGATTTTGCAAACGTAGTTAATCAGGAGATTGATAAATGTACTTAATGTGGAGACAGCAAAACAAGTAGAACCGCTATGCACACGTATGTTAAAGGATAAGGCTGGCAAAATTGTATTTGTGTTTGAGTATTTGTTAGTCAACAAATCCCATTAAAAGATAAAACGAAAGATGTGTCTGTCTCTCAATGTTCCCCCCCCCCGCCTGTAAAATATAAATCTTTAAAAACTTGTGCTGGATACGAAGTGTTGAAGGTAATTATCTAAAGCATCTGGGAACTGTAGCTTTCAACTAATATTAATCAAACAAGAGTAAATAGTGCATTTGTGGTGGACTATTTTCAGCTGTAAATGTGGTGTTCAAATGAATATTTGTGGCACCACGATGATGCATGTGGGATCGATTCAAAATAAACCACATTGCACATTAAATGTTTAATGAAGGAACACGACCCCACAGTGCAACAGTATGGCTCATTGATTCCTGACATTTTCTGACAATAAAAATAGAATATCATCAGACTTAATGCTCTAAAGTAGAGATGATCAGTATTACTATTCTAGTACTTCAGGACAACATACAGAAAAGAAGGAAAACATACCCAGCGACATTGAACAGCACATCTACACGGTCATGTTCCTTGGCCAGGGCCTCAACTTGGTCCTTCTTAGTTACATCCACGACCTTGGTCTTGATCCCTGTTGGTGAAGAGAAAAAGAGACTTTTGGTTGTGGAGTGCTTGATGTGATTCAGAGAACATTAAAAACCTAAATATCTTTATTATGTCTTCAGCATTTAACATTTTAGTGGAGATGTTTCAGATGAGACAGTCAGTACCTTAAAATATACAAATGAACAACTGTAGATACAATCACCCTCTTTTCTGAAAACACTCGGCTTCACACCCTCCCACCTGGCTGCTACTCTGTACTTCTTTTCCTGCTGGCCAGTCAACAGGCATACGAGTGCTTCCTTTACTCACTTTCTTACAGCAGGAAGGGGCTGTTGAGAGGGGTTTAATGCAACTTTCAACTTCCATCTTCTCGCCTACAACAAATCGATGTTGCAGTAAACACTTATTGAGAGTAGGTGTGTATTAACATTACACCAGTCAACAGCTTGAGGTGAAGGACTTTGCTTGTGAGCTGTTGAGAGAGAGAAGAGTGCTGATCACCCTCAAACCTGGTCCAGCTGTAAGCCTGCTTCTTCAATGTGTATGAAATGCTGACTGCTTAGACACAGTAAACAGTAAATGATCAATTTTGAAGATCTATCAATCAAGGCATTTTCTTAGTCAAAAATGCCAAAAGTTCTCATGTTCCAGCTTCTCAAATATAATATTTGCTGATTTCCTTAGTCTTCTATAATAGTAAACATAATATCTTTGTAAATACAGAAAATAGGATGATTAATTGGAATGAATTGTTGGTTGCAGCCCTAAAGGAATGTTGAAAAACAAGACTTTAAGCTATGGATTGTATTCAAAGTACAGAAATGTATCTAAGGCATCTCGTTAAAAGCTCCCAACAGAGGTTAATGCAAGGTCAACGTGTGACAGACTTGGTCAAAAAGGGAAAAACATGCCTCAGACATCCTGACTGCATCACACTGGTTTAAACCACACACCCCAACTCGCTCACTTCGCTCTGCATCGGCCAATCGGCTCGCTTCTCCCTCACTGCGAGTGGGACCCAGATACCCCTCAAATAAAACCCGCCTGTTTGCTATCCTGGTTCTATCAATGGTGGAACGAGCTGCCCATTGATATCAGGTCGCAGACTGAAAACCCATCTGTTTTTGACTGCACCTTGGCCAATAAAAAAAATAAAAACTGTATGTAGCGCTTGCATTGGTTTGGCAAGATTCTTGGTGTTCTGAGTTTGTATCAAGGCGTCAGCTAAATGAACTGTAATGTAATGTTACCCAGCAGATGGCAGCCTCTGACCAAAGGAAATAAAACTTACCTGGAATGCTGTCCAGCTCTTTCAACTTCTCTCCATTGAGGTCTGTGGCTGTGACTTGAGCTCCCTCCTTTGCAAATGCCTACACAGTCGAAAGCTCGAGTCAGTGCCAAACAGTTCCACAATGTCTGCGTATGTCAAGCTATAAAACTTGCAGCACTGTACAACCTTTTAGAAAAAGTTAAAATATGTTGGTATGATCCCGTGATTCAAACAAAATATGTTTTATTTTGCTAAATAAGTTTTGATAATGACAAATCTAAAAGGCTGGGAACAGTGAGGCAGGTACGTTTCTCTACTTCTAATGAAATCTGGATTGCCGCCTAAATGCACACTCACTTCCTTTGTATTCAGGCAATAATTCAGGTCTCTAGATCTCATTACCATATACGATAGAATTTCTAACCTTATCCCGCCTTCGATCCATTCAATCTCCAGTCAGTTGATAGCTGATGGAGTGACTGCACTATTAACCACAGACCACTTCAGCAAGATATTTCCTTTTAAATGGAAAAAGCTCAAGAAAGTGATTTAAACCTAATGATCTGAGACATAAATAGCCCTCTCTTTATTCGAATTCCTCTCCACTACGCAAATCGCTGTATTACAAGGCACAGGTTTAAAAAACACTTGAAGCGAATGGATGTGATGATGACCCAATCTTGACGAGGATATGTGCGTGAGATTTTCAAGTGTTTAGCTTTCTCTTTGACAAGAATATCACCAGAGGATTGTGCATAAGTGTTGCCCTGAACCTGTGTCTCAAGAGTCACTATTACAGCACGGTTGTTGACAGCACATGCATGTGGAGTTCTAGCATACTTTAACTATGCAGAACAGAAAGTCTATAATCTTCACGCGAGGCAAAAGCGGTTGTTTCTATAAATGTATTGATGACGTTATTTATTTTGACAGCTTGTATGTTGTTTACGGAATTCAGCTTTTTCCTCTGTTTGGTAAAAAAAAAATCACCGGTATACTCAAACTTAAACAGACAAATAAATATATGCAGATAGTAACCAGTATTTTGGAAGAATACGTGTTATTATAACAGTGTTGTACTTGTATTCTTCCAAATGGCAGTTACAGAAGATATAACAGATGACGGGATGTCAGTATCAATAAAATCCTCCAGTTGCATTACACAAAAAATATCATATAAAATAACATTACACATTTAAATATCATATCACTGAGAAGTTCTTATTAAAGCTCATTACTATTGCTGCAGCACGTCCAATCCCCTGCGCAGCAGCTGACAAAACAATTACTTTCCCATCAAGTCGGCCCATAATGCACCTTTCACTGCTGCTGTGATCAAAACAAACAAACAGAAAACAGGGTAAAATCACAACATGTTAATTTTTGACGACTTGCAGCTTCAGAGAAAATGATACAAGACCACTCATGCATGGTGTAGTCCACCAGCCCGCTGTGGCTGTTAGAGCTGGAGCTTGGTCTGGCTGAGCTCAAGTCACCAGCCGAAGAGACTTGAGCTCAGCCAGAACAAGCTCCAAATTAGAGATATCACCATTTTAGTGCAGTTTTCCAAGTCTAACTTTACTTTTCTACCTCAATCAAATGACCGAGGGCTAACAACACCTGTGCAAAGTAAACAAAAAGAAAAACTTTTCAGTGCCACTTGCTGTTTTTTCCCCCAGACAAATTCTCAATTTGTATTCCTGGAATTGAGTTTTGTCATATATTTTTTTGTTTCTCTGCAATGTTCTTTTGAATAAAAATACAGACTGTATTATTATTATTATTATTATTATTATTATTATTATTATTACCCTCTCATGCAGGTGCTGAGACATACAGTGTGTTCAAATGGAGACAACAGAAGTCGTGAGACAACGCATTTTTCAGCTTTTGACAACTTTGTCAACAATTTTTTTCAAAAGTTGAATTAATGTGTCAAGGCCCTTTACCTTTTTGCTTTTACCGGTAAATAATGTGTGGGCCTATGAATACTAACACGTGCCTATGTAATAAGTTAACTGATCTCAGACTGGAGTAAATGAATGTACAAAGGCCATTTTGAGTCAAGCTTTTGGTCTGGACTAAGGCTTAAATGGTGTATATATATGAATGGCACTTGAGGGCATAATATATAATGTTATTCATAAGCAAATATTAGAAATGAAAATTATGTGTAAGCTTTTGAAATCCCAATGTATTCAACATCTGTTCTTATGCCTAATGTACTTCAGCAAGGCTGTGTAAACAGTGCAGAAGTTACTAGTCTAGTTACAGGGGGTTTCAACCATACGTTTTCAACACTGTGGGCATCCTCTCAGATAGAATGGAAAACAACCCATTTTGGCAAATTGGCACCATTAAAAGCAATAAGAATCGTATCCATTGAAATTTACACTATTCTCAATGGATTACTTACTAAAAGGCACTTTGTATTATAAGGAGCGTCTTTTTTTCCAGAGCAACTTCCAACTTTTAGCCCTTGATTTAACCGTAAAGTAAAGAATAAGGGCGCACTCCTATTTAAAGATTGATTTATTGCAGATGACTGCTGGCTTGATCACGGTAAGGTGTTTCATGGGCACTTTGTGTATGTGTTAAAGTAGTGTACACAAATCGTTTACAATTCCATTGAGCTACTATTGCTGTTCGTCCAAAGACACAAACTCAAACACCTGCTACAGTAAGAGTCACGATGCAAACTATTCTGAATGATACTTTTCTTTGTCTGCACTCATTTCTTTGATTCGAGATTGTTGCATAATCGTATCTTTCGACGTGCCTCCCCAACTATGCACGTAGTTACTGCAGCACGGAAAAATGCACGTTGTAGCTAAACACATTGGGACGACCTCCACTATGGAATGTGTACATTTACTATTCATAGGTCACAAAGTCAAATACAACACGAGAAAAACTCATGTTTGAAACTCACCCACTGTTAAGGACCGATACGTTGAACGTCTAAGCTCAGAAGGAGCACCCCACGTGACCTTCTGCTTGTAATGCTATTGGTGCTAGACCAGGAAGTAAGCATGAGAGCGCTTTGTAATTTGAGAAGATGAAATTGAAATCAAGAGAGGTCAGTGTCTCTGTGCCTAGTTAGCAGACACACGTTTAGTAAAAAAATTAATGTATATTTTTCCTGCAAGAGAATACATCTATGCAACCGTGAGTTTAAATGTGTGAAAAGCTATTTTTAGAGGCTTCTGTTTGATGCATGCATACACTCTTATTACAGCAACTATGAATTATAACTAGGGTGAAAACATCTATTAAAAACATGCTGGCGGTGACTCTTTTTCTTGTGGGTGTCAACTGTCTTGATAAGGAAATCAACTAGCTTTGGAAAGTCTTGGAAATTGACCTTTGAGATATGTGCAAAGTTCTTCTTTGTGAAAAGAATATTATAACTGAGGTTAATAATTGACCACTTCACTAAGCTGAAAATTATCCTTCATTTGTGATCTGAGAATGTCATCGTTATAAAGAAAGTCAGACAATCATTAGCTAATTGTACCTACAGTAAAAGTACAACTGTTGTGCATCACTCTTTACCTTAAAATTTGACATTTAGTTGTTCTGAGAGTTTCAGTCATATCACATGATGAACAGCTGGAGTTTGATCAGAAACTAAAAAGTCCCTAATGTGCTCAGAATAAAAATGTAAATGCAAATATCTACTATTTCCATGACACCTGGGCAAACTCCATACACTGACGAAGATCATATTATATGATCAAAAGCTCCAAAACAGCGACTCTATGGACCTTGAGATGAGACTGTTTCGTCAACTGTTGTTTCAGAGGTCAAGAATGAACTTTGAAACTCAATGTCTTTCTATATTTTCATTCTAAGCTCAAATGAGCCACATTATATATACACATCTAAATAAAAATGTCATCGCATGTGGTGATTCAGTACATCTTCCGCTATTTTTAAATCACTGTGCCAATTAGTTCAACTGCTGTCTTTGAAGTATGACCTGTTATTAAAGGTTAATAAAATATTTATTAACAATCTTCCGCTTCCCAAAGGCTTGACCAGCCTAGCAGCTCTTCTTGAGTGAGGCCAAGGGGTAGTGAGGACACCATCATTTTCTTTATCACCAAAGTTGAGTTGATTGGGAGCCGGTCTGTTACACACCCCAGGGATACACTTCAGCGGACAGTAACGTGCAAAGTCTCTGCAACTCTTCGCCTGTTGATGTGGAACACAACAGTTTCTGTTACTTAATCTCAGGTTCATCCTAATACAATACACTGTGTACCTGCATGTGTTTCATCTGAGTAATATGCTCAATATCATGGGTTTATAAGGGATGTATCATTTCATCATCAGTATTAATTTCACTCTTTTTTGGATTCAAAAAGTCTGCACCCAAGCAACCAAAGACAATGTGATGCCCTTTGTTAATTTGTTAAAATCAATGGATTTGTTTTTAAAACTAAAAAATAAGCCTTAAAAGTTTCCTTTTATTCTCTTTCTGGTTGATTAGTAGCTTCAGGGAGGGCCGGCTAATAGTTTCCAACTTCAAACACTTTCATACCAGTGCACATTGTTTTGGAGTCCAGAGCCATTTTGCTTTTGTCATGATCTTTATTTTCTGCTTCCTGTTTTATTTTGAAATGTTCACTTCCCCTTGTGCCATGTCTTGTCTTACTTCCTGTCCTAGTGTTTTTCCCTCCTTCTGTGATTGTTGATTTGATCCTCCTGTGTCCATTAACCCTGCCCTTGTGTCTTTGCCTTTCTCTCCTGGCTGTGTCTCGTTCCCTCGTTTAGTGTCTGTGTGTATATATCCCTGTCTGACCCATTGTTCCTGGTCTGTCCGGACCACTGAGCCGACTAGGCATACTAACCCTTGTCTATGGTGCAGATAACAAATGACATTGCCAATTTATTGGTGTGATACAATTCGAACACTGACACTTGCTCTGCTGACCTCCAATAAAAATTTAATTTAAAGAGTGTAAAGAGAGCATGACTGTCAGATTGCTTGCTTTGGAAAGTAAAAAAAAAAACTGTGCAATATCATCAAGGTTATTTCAGCTTGGAAACTATAAAGATAACAGAAACCCTCTGTTACAAACTGAGGATGTGGAGTTTGCAAAAGACAATTGCATTTACCAAACATGGCTGGTCTATGACCAAAATATCTTGGTTCAAGGTTCAAGTATGTGAACCTCTCGCCATCTTCAAATCAGCAATTGACATAATCCCCTTTATAAAGCAAACAGTTACCCCATTTAAAAATCCAGCAGACCTGGAGCAAATATACAGTCATGTGGAGTCATTTTTCTGGCCACCAGTTTAACATAAATTCAATACTCACTTGCCTCATCTGTTTCCACCAACTCCTGAGGGAAATATCTTTGTGTTTAGCAGCGAACTGCTCCTTTCAACATATTCACCGGCTAGTACCTCAACCGCCTTGAGCTGGGCGGGTAGTGTGTCGGTTTGTTAGAGTTTTTTGAGTGACAATACCTGCTATGGCTGGAAATTACAATAATGGGAGCAGTGAGACTGAACCAAATCAATAAAGGTGTGGGCCACCAAACCAAAACAGTGATGGAAAAAGAACACATTGTAGAGCTGAAGGGAACTACAGAGTCAGGTGAGAATCGAGGCAGACAAGGACCGTTCAATGATTTATTGTCCAGGTGACGATGTGTAAAGTGACTGGAATTGTGCCAGAGAAAAAGGTGCAGGCAGGTAGAGATACAGCAGATTTCAGGATACAGGTTGCAGAGTACAGAGGTAGGAAATCAAAGGCATAAAGCAACGTTGACAATCTGGCAGGGAATGAGTGGAAATGGGCCGGTTATATGCAGTAAACATGTCTAACCTCTCGACTCAAACCCAGCCAGATTGTTTAGTAATCCAGTCCAGGTCTATAAGGATACGTAACAGCTTGTGTTTCACCCGCATTATACATGACCTGTAACCTATTTAATGTTTCAAGTCAGTAATGCGTGTTGCACTGCAAAAACACGAGTGATGCACACTCAATACTGTGCCTGAATGCATCCTGTAGGACTGAAGCTGCTGTTGCTGCTAATCTGCTAACATGCTGCCCACCCGACGCGTCCTGTGTGGTGTACACTTACTAGCACAATTTGAGATACTATGTTAACTATGTATATAGTGCTTGAGTTTGTAATGCAGGAAAATATGTTCCATGTCAAAAAGGTGGTAAATATTTGGTAATTAGGTTACAATTTCCATTACTAGACTTATATACATAACACTTTTTGATGTATGCAATAACTAGCACTTTAACTATAACTTATATTGTTCATACTGAAATACATAGCCGTTATGATTTTGAGCTTGTATTATTTCTATTTTAGTCTGTTTCCCTTATAAAGACATGATATTTTCCATTTCAGATGAGTTCAACTGTTAAAAGGTTTTAGAGATAACAGGTTATGTAAGAGGCAACATGGTTGATGGCTCAGTGTCTTGTCAAAGCAGCAGCCTTGGACAGAGAAGTGACGCTGATTGCCATAGATTTGCTGGAAAATCCCATCAACAATTTCCAATCTGCCAGATTTATAATCTATGGCTGCAGGAATATGACAACACTGAGGAAAGATGGATTGTTTCTATTTCTCCTGTCGAGCCAAATGTCCCATAGCTACTGTTTACACTAGGCTTATTTAAAGCAGTGCCTGTCCATTTGGTCTTGTCCAATGTGGGTTTTGATTTCTAGCTTTGAAACTGTCACTTGGCCAAAACAGAACTATCACCAGCTTTACTGAAAAAATCCTGCCTGTTGTTCGTAAGCCTTCATTTCTTTGCTATTTTCCTCACACTGCAATCTGACAAACTATCTTGAATCCAATATTGATATCTGCTCCAGTGCTGTGAAAACTGAGATCTGAGGATTAGTGGCAACGGTAGGACAGAGATCAGTGAAGCAGCCCTGTGACTATATTAATCCTGTGAGAGCGGTTAGTTGCAATAAAGTAATAATTTACACCTCTCTACTATTTACTATAACGTAAGTGCTCTAAGTGTAAAGAAGGGAAAGGAATACTTTTACATTTTAGGAAATTAACTTTTTCGTTTTCATGTGGAGACGGGGAAACGGGTAGTCCGTCACTATTCGACATGTTTAATCTCTTTTCTTTAATCCACACACAAATAAAAGCATAAAAAATGACATTTTGTGGATTCATTGGAAGTCACATGCTGTACATCCAATCAACAGCCACTTGCAGTGGCACAAATTAGTTCCAATTATTTTAAACTAACACGTAATTTATTCCAATTATTTTAACCACAACCCAAGTAGCCTATCCTAAAATATGTTGTGGCCGTGGTCAAACCAAATTTCCTTCCCCATTCATTTCTGTGAGGGACAGAGCAAGACAAATCTGTTGCCAGTTGATGCATTGTTTCACAAAGATTAAATGGGAGGCTGCTTAGTTTCATTGATTGGAGAGACATGAACTGTTTGATTTGAGGAATGCTAACGTGATTAATGAATCACGTTAGCTCCTGCAGATTATGCCTTTTTCCTCTCTCGTCTGCTTTCTCCTCAGCACTTGAGTAAATGTTGTGCTCTCTGATTGCAGCCTTGCTTGAGTGGCAAACATTACAAGGTACATGTGTTGTAATCAACACACAGACCGGCAGTTATTTTAGGAACACCCCCACGCTGGAATACAAGGCATGGCATGTGAGAATTTTCAATATTTATACATCAAATATTTGTTTCACATCTTCCAAAAGTAGTTCTAATTTTGAGTAATTAACAGCCCTCCTTACCAGAGTCAGTCAAGGTTGTGGCATTTGTGTATGTGACTGATGGACGTAAGATCAAAGACAGAGGGAAGGGGAGAGTGGAGTGCAGTGACCCAGGATTTGTGAGAGGATGTGAGTTATTTGTGAGTTGTTTTTCTAAAGGTTTGGGTTGGTGTGCAAAGCCACACTGAGTGACAGCAGTTGCCTGTGGTGTTGAGGTCATTGAGGTCAGTATCTGTGAAATCCATTAGATGCATTCTGTGTTGGGTTAAGTGTGTTCTGTGTGTGGACATTTCTTTGGGGAATTAATGCAGAACATTGTACCTTTACGCTACCTGCCTTTGCTTCTGCCTCTGTTAATGTTCAAATTGAGCAATTAGTGGCCTCGGTCCCATATTGCTTTTTCTAACCAGGCAATGCATGCAGTGAAACGTTATGTTATTAACTGACTTTTAGGAGCTCAGAGCTTTCTCTGGGTTGTCAAGATTGCTTCCTTTATTACCAGTAAAGAGGAGATAGTCAAGCATGCTACGCGTCTCAATGTCGAGGACAGTTTCTTTCACAGTTTTATTTTCCTCAATAACTTTATTTATTTTGTTTCAATTGGTCGTCGTCCCTTCGCAGATCTTTCTTTTGTTTTCTCGTTTCCCCTGTAGCAGTTGGATGAGCAGATATTGATACAATGCAGATATATGTATGTCTATGTCTGTCTTTGTTAAGCACTTTGGTGCAAGAAGCTGTTTGTTTTGCTATGTAAAAGATATACGTAAAACTTGAAGATTTTACAAACAAAACACAAAGAATTTATACAATATGAAACTGTGCTATAGATTAAACTCTACAACAGTATATAGTTAATATGCAGTGGTGGGCCCTCAGGGCCTCCTCTGCTGGCCTAAATATAATCAGAATATAAATTAAATTTTTATATATTATTTCCACAAATATGTATTAAAATATTCCCCATAGTCTATTCCCTTCATTTCATAGCGTTCCTCTTGGTTGCGCTGCTTCCAGCCTCAGATCAAGATTTGGAGGTCTGGTTAGAGCTTTTATCCAATCATATTTCAGCCATGATGTGTTGCCAGGGTCCACGAAATCTGCCCTGAGGCCTTCAGAATCAACAGTGCAGGCGCCTGTCGCTTAAAGTGAATGGAGACAAAACTGTGGCGTTAACCAATCAGATTCCGAGTTGGCGACACCGGGGCCAGCTAGCAGGCGTATGATAACGTCAGCACGTGCACGTCTTTTGATTGGATACGCATTATTGAGAGACAGAGCTATGCAGAGCTAGCAAACTGACCTTGAACAAGCTAATTTAGATTTCTACAAGCTGTTTTTTTCAACCCACAATGGCTGAAGGAGGAGAAGAGATCGATTTGGTCGCAGATATAATTACAACGCCATTTTCAAGACAAATTTTTCAAGAAAAGCTAGACATCGTGAGAAGAGAACGGCCAACCCCTGACGCTAGCGAGCTTATCACAGCTGGGAAAAGTTTGTCCGCCACTTTCAAATCACTAACTACGAGCGGTACCCCCGGCTCACAGCCTCCGAGAGGCACTGCACATTGTACTGCTGGGATTGCCTGCTATTTACAACTAAATGTTTCCTAAATATTAATATAACTCTGTTGTTAGGGTGATGCAACGCCCGGTTATACTGCGTTTCTATCTAAATGTAGAGTTTCTAGAGCCATGGCGTCATAATGATGGTATTAAGAGGGGGAATAATTCAGGTAGGACTGTGTAGGACATCACTGAAGGCCTAGGTGTGAAATGCACTGGCCCGCCACTGTTAATATGTGCTCCACCTTCTTCCACTACTGCCCTAGACCTACGTGGTTTAAAGGGCCGAATGGGGTAGATGCAGAGTGTACATCAAAAATCCCATTAGCAGAGAGCATTGGATATCATGCGTATGGAAGAAAACTGTCTGGTTTACTTTGTAAGAACACTCACCTTGTGTCATGTCTCATTTTACTTCCTGTCTTTGTGTGTATTCCCGCCCTGATTTGATCCTCCTGTGTTTAAATCACCCTGCCGCCCTTGTGTCTTTGCCTATCTATTCCTGTTTCTTATTATCTAAGAAAGTATTTTGTTTATTAAAGCTCGCCTTTTGTTATTACTACCTGCCTGTCGTGTGTACTCTTTTTAGTACGCATTCTAGCTATTGTGAGCCATTTCTGAGTTCCACAAAATTCCATTCATAAAACGCATCCTGCAGTCAATGTGATTCACAAAGCCCCTTCACTGAGGTTTTAAACAGAGTCCTTGCTGAAGCCCTTTGATGTTATAAAAGAAATTCACTTTCTTCATTAAATATTCCTGTCACTACCAACAGACGTGCTTCTCCTCAGTGACACAAAATTATTCTCTCCTTGTACTGCCAGCACTTGTATTACTAACGCTATAGGCCATTTTGCATGATTACAAGTCTAATGAATAAACTTCACAATCACATTGTAAAGGCAGCACCCAGGGAGGAACAGTAGTCCATATTTGAAAACCTTCCTGCATAGTGATGACGGCAGACTAACCATTCCCTTCGGTTCTTAGAACATTAAATGAAAAAGTGAAACTAGCACCATTTTCATGACAAATATGTTTTAATGTGCAAGAACATTTTCCTATAGCTATTCAAAAGCATTCATATCATTATGGGGCATAAAAAGTTCAAAACTGATTTTACATCTAATCAAAAAGCTATTTCATGTTGAGAAGAACAAAGACGACTGGGCAAGAGTAACAGTACGCAGGCAAAATGGTGTTCATCATATATGCAGGTATAGATGTATCGATTAGATTTAAATAGTTTAGTATTACACTAAAATATCAGACTAATATTTCATTATTGTTCTCCCTTTAGATAACATTCTGGTTTTAAGATTTTTACAGTATGTTAAAGCTGCATTCATTGATCACTTAAGTGCAGAAAAAACATCAAACATGTTTCTGTCCAACTGACAAATGTAAGTCAAGTACTTTTCTATCTCAGACCCTTTAAATTAAAATACAATTAAAACAATATCTACTAACCAAAACACAAGAGATTCAAAGTAGTTATGGAGCGAGAAATGTCTGTTACTTTTGTTTAGTCAGTTGTCATATATTGACTTAGTTTTATATATAGATAACAGAGCAAAACCCCAAAGCACTGCACAGCATGTGTCAAAAGCTCCCGTCTTTAAATCCTTTTGTGGAGTGTAGAACATATATCTGGAGTGCCTGTTGTAATGCGTCAACCATCCAACTCGCCCACTCAACGCTTAGAAGCATTGGACGGTTCAATAGTAAATATAGATTTTGTTTCATGTCAGCAGTGGCAATTACTCCTGCAAAAACTTCTGAATGACAACTGTGGACAGAGGCAGAGCTCTCCAAATAAGCCCTGCCGGCAACATCAACAACTTACCATTTGTGTGAAATATGTCAAAGTGTAAGGGTTCCTGTTGTCCGGTAAATGTTTAGTGTTGTGTATACTTCCTCTTTTAATTTGTGTTACTTACATCTCCTCTTGTTTCAGTGTCTCCACTTCCTGCCCCATGTGTTTCCCATCTGTCATTAGTGATTCCACCTGTGTCTCGTTACTCCGCCCACTTCCTGGTGTATATAGTCTGTGTGTTTTGTTCCCCTCGTTGCCAGTTCGTCTCCGTGTCTCCGTGTCTCCACGTCTCCACTCTGCCTTCGCCTTTCCTGTTTTGTTTTCCTCACTGACTGCCTTCCCGTGTACTGACATGTTTTTGCTGCAAGTAAAAACGGTTTCCCCGTACCCAGTCCTGTCTCTGAGTCGTGGCATTTGAGTCCTATTCCCTGTGTTCAGTATGTGTCGTTACACAAAGGCCCCTCAACATTTATTAAATTACAAGATTCTCCGGGCTTTGCATACCAGCACAGCGGTTGCTCTTGTAAGCACGTCAGTTCGTTAGTCTGTCGGTAGATATTTCGAACCATGGCAAAGAGAGACTTCTGAGACCTGAAAAAGATATCGCAGGCAACAAACAACTTTGCAGCCAGATCTCCTGTAGAGGTGGGTACTGAGGTCAAGTGATGAATGTAGACATTGGAACGCAGAGAGTGGACATTATTTCTCTTATTTTATTCTGAATGGGGTCCATTCTTCGGGCGTGCTGAAGCAGAAGGATTGGCACACTTTTCTTAGTTAATGCAGTTTCATAACCTCTGAGGGAGAAAAAGGCTTTGGATGGTGATCTTGTAGAGCAATCACCAAAGATGTTTGCAATAGACTTTTGCTTCATGGCACTTGACCAAAATGTCATTTTAAATACATTTACCTGGGTAGTGAGGGCCTTTTACACCCAAAAAAAACTTTAAAGGAGAAACAGCACATCTCAAAATTCAAAGAAGTTTCAAGAGCATGTAATGAAGCATTTAGAAATGCCTCAGGATTATTACACTGAATGCAGTGGATTTGTAGGATGTCAGAAGAACGCTGTACTGTTGTTGCCAACAAGCTGTAAGTTACACATACAGTATCTTCAAGATGTATACAGTAAGTATGTGAGAGCAAGCAGATCCTTTCAAAAAATGTATTTGTGTTGGAGACCAGGCAGACAGTGTATGTCCTCCCTAGAGAAAATTGTATCCCCGAGTGCTAATACTGAAAAACCTGCACTGGCAACTCAATGAGATTTCTCTCCTTTTGTGCTATTAAGTACAAAGCAAGTCACATGAATTTGAAAACAACCAGTTCATGCAATTATTTTCTCATAGCAACATGTCGCAGTTGTTTTGTTCTGTTTGTCAGATTAACAGACAAACAGAAGAAGATGTAACCAATTTTCTTTCCTTTAATCACACTTTGATACAATTGAAAGCTGTAATACCAACTCACCACAAGGATTTCGTATCAGTTATTATGGAGAACTTGACAAGTTTTATCTGCTGTATGCCACATATTTTCTCACTACCAGGCTACAGTGCCTTTCTATCTCCATGCACGCTTACTAAACAAACATGTCCCATGTTATATCCAGGTAATTAAGTGTGTGTGGTGGTTCTGTGAAGGCTGTGGATAGGTAGGATGGTAGAGGAACACAGAAAAACACATGTTAGTGTGGACTTTGTTCCAGAAGAGCCAAATTGACCTAAAACCTCAGCACATAGTGTATTTATAAATGAACCAATGAGACAATCAGAACTTATAGTTAAGTTTGTGGATGCATTTCACAACAGGTCAGTGCTGCTCTTGAAAGTCTTTAGGATAAAACAGTGTCCTGATTACTATGACCTGCAGAAGTCATAACTGCGATCTTTTATCTTAGGAGAGAGGATCCCCTCGGTCAAAACGAACTACACTCAGACTGTTAGCATTTGAAAATCCTTCGATATAGTGCAACCAAAGAAAATGTTAGGGTTATTCCCTTAGTGTGTCTTAATAAAACACTCACATAGACATAGGTAATGATTTGTAGCTGATTTCTCCTCGCTCTGTGTGTACGTGCATTCCCAAATTCAGCCTGCAGTGCAGTCTAAGTTAGTCAATTTAAGTATCTCGCTTTCAAAATCCTTTTAGTACAAAATTCCCTCTATGTAATCCCCAAGCAGAGTTAAACTACTAAAGGGCAAATTTGAGCTATTAAAAGCCTACAACTCTGTAGCGAATTAGTCTGTTTGTGAACAATTAACAAAGCAACATAATTCCTTATATTAACACATGAATATATGAGCAAAGTTGCTAAATGTTTATAATTTGACAGTTTTTCCCTTGATATTTGATCCAGGCAACCAAAGCATGATTGCAAACTGCTTCTGTTGCCTAAACAGAACCACATGCAGGATGCGGGATGTGAACCTACGGTTGTACTTTTTATACCATTCACCCCAAGTACCTCCCTATGATCTCTGTCGTACAAGAACATAAAACTTTATGGACGGGAATAATCTTTCCACTGAACATATTCATGTAGCAATATAGGTTTCATTCAAAATGTAATAGAGAAAACAATTTGGTAGTATGCAACATAAGTTTTAGACAGAGTTGACAACACCAATCTCCTCCCAGACATGAGTAAACTCTCTCATTCACATTCTAGGCAGCATCTCAGCAGCAGGAGGAAGACAAAACAACACAGCCTTAGCTTATTGATACCCAGCTCATGGATTGTATTTGTACTCCTATTGCACTCCTTTTACGAGTCAGAGATACTTGGAAAAGCTTGAATTAAACACCCCTCAAATCTTTTAAATTATGTGCCTAACTCAACTTGACAACCCGCCCCCGCTCATTGCCTCCGGCTCACCTCTTGGCCCTGCAGTTTCTTCCACCTCTCCGACCTTTCTCCAGCTAAACTCAGCACAACGTGCAGCACAAGCCCTTTTAATAACGATGATGACAGAAAGAACAGCTTTCTTTTGCCTTGGGAGGTGAGACTGATTGGGTCAACACGGTTGCAACAAGGTCGCCTCCGCCAGGCAACTACTTGCTTTCAAGCTGACACCTGGTTTGAACAATAGCGAAGCAATGGAGTCCTTGGACTTTAAGAAAAGGGTTAGACTAACTGCACATAAAACTCTTAGAGGGAACAAGAAAACAGGTAAAGGGGGACATTTAATGCTGTTTTATTAAAAAGATTCTGTATCTCATCTAACGTACAGTCACTCAAAATATTGTGCTGACTGTTTTGATGACATTGCAGATCTTTCATCATTTGGATTGATTTTTGACTCCACAGATTGGTGAACCCCAGACAGTAGTGCTGACTCAGCATATGACACTGTCAAGGGCGCCACCATAGATGCATTATATTTAAATGTCTTAAAATATTGATGATTCTGTGATGAATGAATGATTCTGATTTCTACCCTATTTGCCTTTACAGGTGCCTCTGTCAATGACCTATTAAAGTGTTGGAGAGGCAATCACAGCACTTAAGGTTCTTCAGGACATACTTAATAAAAAAAAATACATGCATCTTATCTGCTACTGTTGATGGACTGACAAACACTGGTAATATAATACCCCCCCAACTCTTCTCCACTAAGTCATGTAATGACTTTAAAAGTCCTCCAAATAAAACGACAAAATACATCATTTGTCCATGCCCTCTGGAATGACACATAGAAGAGTTTTCGGATTTGACCGCCATCAACAACATCATTTGTCTGTACCTTCAAAACAAATCACATGTCTCTCTTAATTGAATTCTTGTTGGGAGGAAAGTCTCTTTTGGCTCCTTCTTTTGTGACAAATTTCAAAGGATTAGTCAAGCTGTCAGAGTACCACCAGATCGGGAAAAACTCAGACATGAAACTAATCTAGTTTGATCCCATTAACTACGGCACCTCGCAAGAAATTGTGCTACATCCAAAATGTGCTGCATGTTTTAATTGGAAGGAATCAGCCGTACTGCAGAGTAAACAGTTCTCCTCTATCAGATTGTTTCCAATTCAAGTTATTTGTCCTTAAACTTCAATTTAGATAATCAGTAAGTAGCAATTAGAGGCCCATTTCAAACCAACACGATCACATTAAAATCATTGAAGAAGCTGTTTAACAAGAGCCCAACAGCTTCTAAACGTCGAAGCTCTTTAAAGTAGCCTTCCAGGCAGTTCAGGCTTTTTCACTTAACAAGTCCATCAATCAAAGACTGGCTGTGCCCAACTTTCCTCCAGTTGAACAAATGGTTATCAAGTAATTAATGTTATAGGTGCCAAACAAAAAGGAAGCAATCTTTCAAAGTATTATTGATTTCAAACAAACTTTACAGCATCAGAAAACTATTAAATGGACAATATGTAATCTTCTGCCACGAGGGGGCTCTCGATCAAAACAATAACAAAGGACGGAGTTTAGTGGCGCAGCGGATCGTGGGAGTCATTGCAGTCAACTTCTCCCTGTTAGGATTCCTTCATAGTTCATTGTTTAGGAGGTTTTTAGTTTGGAGCCTGAATTATGTGCAGATGTTGCATCCGCTCCAAAACAAACAGACCCGGTGAGTAAAACCAGTAAAACCACAAAATAAATCAGTTTAACAAATCAGTGTTTCCCCGGTGGACACAGGACGGGGAGGGGCAACAAACTAAAGGCTAAAGTTTGCTCAGCTTTTTTTCCTGATAAGATCCGGATGTCCAATGACTAAAGTACTTAGTTAGGCTCAAATATATAGTTAAAAACGTCCAAGATCTAACAAGTGTATTGTAAAACTGTAAAACTAACTGGGTGGTGATGGTCTAGTGGTACGCCTTCCAAACAAAACACTAGAAGGTCGGGAGTTCAATACCAGGCTGCCATCATTGTACCCCTGAGCAAGGTACTTAACCCTGAGTTGCTCCAGGGAGACTGTCCCTGTACTTAGTTCAATGTCTGTCGCTCTGGATAAGAGCATCTGCTAAATGACCTGTAATGTAATGTAATGTAAAAATGTGGCTTTTATGACATTAGCCCAATTATATGAACCACACTGCAGCGGTCTAGTACTACTGCATTCATTTGTAATGTCAGTTCTTGAAGTAATTATCCATCACACACACACACACAGACACAGACCCAATCACAATCAATATTGTCCCTTGAAGAATTGTCTTTCAGTTGCATTTGTACACAGTTTCCTCACAGCACCTACATTAGCCAAGCACTTTCCCTTCTTGGGTTTAATTTTTGTAAATTAACACATGAGCTCTTTAAACTAGCAGCCCTGAGGCTTAAAGTAATGGATGACAATAGTATCACACAACTGCTTTGAGTTTAAAGCTCTTAAATGGGGGAACTTTCATCCAAGTCACGGAGGCGGTGGAGCGATGAGTCACTTAAAACTGCAGAAATTGCAGAAGTAGGGGCATCTGAAAAAAGCCCTTCCATTGCCTTACTTTGTAGGCGTCAATTATGTAGTTAAATGTGTGTTCGGGCTTTATTTAGACAGTGTAATGATAGATAATGTAGGAAGAGTGTGCTCTGTTCTCATCATTAATATATTTCTAAACATATTGCTGTAGGCCCATATAAAGCAGTTTGCTGGATCTTCATAGCTTAGATTCATCCATGCACTTTGCTATTGCTGCTGCTGTGCCCTGTGTGTGATGACATTCAGTTCAGACTTGTGCTGGTGGAGTTGTCGAGGAACCTATTTGGACTGTAATCATGACTTTTATGTTAAATTCCGTTGCCCATTCAGACATGTGTACAATATGTCAAATTAACATCACATGTACTTAACGAGGTCAAAGTCTGAAAGGGGAAAAGGTAAACCCAGTTCTTTCCGAGACTGCAAAAACACTTCCGCAAACAAAGACTGGGAATATGAACAGCAGCTTTCTACTCTGGTTTTGTGGATGTTTAAGATTTTAAGAAGCTGACATATACAAACTCATGCAGAGATCATACACATACAGTACATATCTATTTTTAGAGGGTTGCTGCAGGTGTATAACATTTGTAACATTACACAATCACCACAAGCACACCACACAAATAATTTCCATTTCCATCCATTAAGTCGCTGCAATAGCGTTCACGGTTGAGTGCCGAGTAAATGTCGTTGAGATGAACTCGCATGGTGTTATCGTCAAACTTTCTCCAAACTGATTAATTTGCACGTGTTATATAACAGTATACTTTTCTAAAGGCCACATATACAAGAGAAAGTTTTCACCGCTTTGTTTACATAAATTCATTAACTGTGGCTTGAAGATTGAACATCATTCAACATTGTGTTCATGTAGGTTACTAATACGTCAGGCATGAAAATGTCAGATGTGTCACAGACAAATCGTGCTGTGGATGAGTCAGTGAGAACTTGCACTTTGAAATATGTAGGGTGAAAATATTTATGAAGTCTGTGAGGTGAGATGAAGCAATAGCACTCACGTTCTTCACATATTTTCTCTGCACAGTTCAGAACCCATTTACAAACTCAAATAGAACTTTCTCATCATCGTCACCTTTCAACGTGAAAGGTGTTGCAGTGGAAATCAGAATCTGTTTTACTGCTATGTGACAACAGGGACATCAACCAATGTTTTACTAATTGTTTTGTGTTGTGTTGCTAATAGCAAGGCATTAAAAGTAATTATGGAGTTTTGAAAGAAGGCAATTTTCAAAACACAAGAATTGTGATGATTCTAAATGTACATTATTGTAGCAAGTGAGAAAATAAGCCAGCAACCATTGATTTCATCAGCTACAATGTCGACTAATATATTTAATAGCAAATTATAGGTAATTATTGTTATTCTGTCATTCGGCAAAGGAACAAAAACCAAAGTCTCATGTCTGTTTAACTAAATATATTCTTTCTGGTCAGCATTACTAGTAATTATCTTTGGCCCAAAATGATTTTATTTGAAGAAAGATTTAATTCTGTATAATTTGGATGTCTGAAAAATAAGAATGAATAAGAAGTAGGTTTGTGTGTTTTTTGCGAGTCTCTGTCTACAATCTTCACATCAATTTCAGACTACATACTGTGAACAGAGCTGTCCAAATTGATCAGTTACATTTCTGAGCAGCTCATGTCATTATTTTAAGCTCATCAATGTAAAAGCTCTGAATCAGGAGCTCAGGGCTGAGAAGAAGTGTGTAAGTTAAAGGTGATCTTGTATGTCGACAGCATTAGGTTCAATAAGTCCAATATCAAATTAGTGTTGGTTAGGGTTAGGGTTAAAAGTGTGTGTGTAAGCACACCTTCAAGCTGTGTTGATGCACACAATGTGAAATTTGACAGGCAGTATGATTGCACATAGGAAAGATGCAGATCTGAACATGTGAATTTGTTCCAAGAGATTTTAGTCAGACACATCCTCGCGGGTGGAACGGTTTCAAATTGAAATAAATATTTGTGCAAGGCTGCATGAAAGACAGTCCCAGTTACGTTTTACAAAAGCTGCACAGCCACACGGCTTTATAGTTATCTGTACAGTCGGTACATTGGCCTAGTGATAACAGTCCGCATCCAGCTGTTAAATAGACTTGTGGGAAAATTCCACTTGGAATTTAATCTTAAATGCTCCAAAAGTTAGTTGTTCCATTCAGGTAGCTTTATTTACTGTATTCATGTCAGACAGGCAGGGGAAGGCAGCAAGGGAAGCATCCAGATGCAGACAGTCAGATACCTTTCAGTGATTTATTGAAGAAAGGAAAATACATAAGCTTACTGGCAGGTTCAGGCTTAGGTATGGCTGGAAAGCAAGGCACGAAGCAAAACTGATAATTTGTCGACCTTGTGGACAGGATGCAATGAAGCTTAATAGAGATGCAGGGGCTTGGGGAAGTGAAAGTGTGGCTGGAGCGAGGGACAGGGAGGCAGAATGGGATGGAGAAATCAGACGTTAGATGAAAGATCGAACACAAATATCAATAACTTCTTTCTGAAAAATAAGGGCCAGTTCTCTACACAAATTAAAACTACTGGTACCATAATGACTCCATGATAAAGTCTTACATGTCCTTCCCACAGAATTAAATAAAGTGGAAGTGCAAGTTACTAAACATAAATTAGCCAATTGATGGGCAATAAATTCTGCTGCAGTACCAATAAAAACAGAGCAGGACACACAAGATAAACAACCACACGTAAATACAAGAGTGAAAGGCGAACACATGAAATACAAAAGTGTTAGTGAAAAAGACAGACAGGAAGAACTTTCTAAACTAAGCTTGATATAAGCAACATTGAGCATAAATGATATCTAGATGCGTTTATATTTTCTATATGTTGGAGAAAGACGAGCCAGACCAGATACTTTTGGGCGTAATCAGTATTCATGTGTGCACTTGCAAACGTGTCATTTGAGGAAAAGGATGTCTGTGAGATCATGAAAATACCCTTGGGAATGCAACCAGCTGCTGGATAACAAGCGAAAATACAATACAATTAGATTTAAGTTTTTCTACTAAGGTTTATGTGACCAAATTACAGAGTTGCGTACAAAGTCACAAATTGGGCCAGCTAACAGCTGTTTGCTGCAACAGCAAGCAGCATTTCTAGACAAAACTTTTTTTGAAAAGCAGAGTACAAAAGTTAAAGGAAAGGAGACAAAGGGGCTTTGGCTAAGCAGCCTTAGAGGGCTGGACTGCAGCAGGTACAAGGGGATAAACATGACACAAATTGCAGGAACAGGCTCAGTCTGCTAGATTCAGAGAACCAGTAGGACATAAACACACAAGATCATCTTTAAACCAGCAGCAACACCATCTTGGGCCATAAAGAGACACCCTGCGTGCACCTGGAGATGATGGAGCCACAAAACTGATGGATTTTGTTGGATGCTGGTGTTGACTGCAGCACAAAGGCACTGTGTCTAACAATGTGTGGATTCAAGAAAACATGGTTAATTATTTGTTGAACTCTTATGTGGTATTTGCCAAACTCAAAAACAGATTAACGGATTACTTTTAATACAATTAATCATGGCCACATGAGGCGTGTTATGGACAAACGTTACTTTGATTGGGTTTCATATTTTACAGTGAAAGCCTACAGCCACACCTCATGTGTCATCCAGCTCTCTAGTGCTAATCTCCAACAAATCTCCTTACAGCCACGTTCCTCCTGTAAATGTCAGGAATTGAAAAACAAGCATATAGTTACATAGGGCTCTATTATGTAGCTAAATACACAATTATTAAATACTATGATATGAAAGACATGAAATAGTTTATGATGTTGTACCTTGACATCTGTGGAATTTGTTCTGTTTCATGAAGATTAAATCCAAAATAAAGATATAAAGATATATATATATATATATATATATATATAAATAAAAGTAACTGTTTTTTAAATATTTTTAACTGACAATGACATGAATAAATAAGTGATGAAATATATTGATTTAAAACAATTGGATAAATATCAAGTGAAAATATAAATACATGTCTGAAGTAAATTAATAAGAAGGCAATAAACTGTAGCATGTATAAATAAATCCATATCCTCTGAAAAATTATGAGAACATTTATTAGCTGTATGTGTAGATGTAAAAAATGTTTCATTATTTCAGGCTAGCTATATTAATTATCAATAGATAGGTAAAAAGCTAACACCAATACATCCGTGCCCAATGCCAGAACACCAAACAGCATTTATGTGACAAAAATGAAATATGAAAAACATTCATTATTTTTCAATATAAATTTGGGTTCTGTTCGTTTTCATTTTCATCTTCATGACTGAGCAGATGGGTCTCTGCGGATTGACAGAGCAATTATTCTTAATTGTTTATCCCTTCCCCAGAGATTGATTGATAAGCATGTGTCATCCTGAAATAAATACGCCATAAATTAAATTTAAAAAGGCCTTTGTGAGGATAAAACAAGTCGATAATCATTGAATCGTCCATTTATTAATATAATTATGACCATCTAGTTTTTGCTGAAGCTCCTTTCTGCAATAATAAAACAGTGTGCTTCATGTGCAGTAATTACCAGATTATATGACATTATTTAACTGCACACACTGCATGTACTTCTTGTGGCATCTAATCATGCAGATAGTTTTGATATCTCCGTCAGATTGTGACAGTGAGCATCACACATGGAAGACATGAAGACAGACATTTTGATTATTTTCGACCTCAGTGACAACTCTCTGGTTCTGTACCTAATCACTGAGACAGTAATGAGCCAATTTTCTCAAACAGCTTCAATGAGCGCTTGATGAATAACAATTCTATGTCAAAGGATGATTGCTTTGACATTAAGAGCAACATATTGAGAGAAATACAGTAATTACCGCCTGCTAGATGCGGACGTTATTTTAAATTTTCATGGACACAACTATGAAAAGTTACATAAATATACACATGTATTATCTGTATTAATGGAATAGTCTCTTCTTCTTGAAATCATAAAATACTTCTCATACAATACTTATCAGAGTATACAACTGAAAAGGTTAAAAAATATGTTCATTTTGCCACTAACTATGGTTCATCTTTTTCGACAGGCTCCGGCACTTGTAACTAAACATGCAACAACGCACACGTGAGGTCAGTGAGTACGTAAATTTGTCTGGACATTTGGATTAAGTTTGTCTTACTGTTTAGCTCTGTGGTAGAGCGGCGACGTGTCCAGGGTGTTACCACCGTGTATTAGTGTTAAGCAGAACTCTACTTGTATGCATAAAGAGTTTTGTTGTAAATATCTCCAAATCATTCATCTGATTTGAGTAAATAAAAGTGTCAAGCCCCTGCTCATGCATATACTAGAATAAACTGGAGATTATATTATAGACTGAATGTTGTTCAACATTACACAGGATCGTGTCCTGTTGTAACTACCAGATAATTAATGTTGGCCAATCGATGATGAATACTGTAGCTTGGCCTGCATGGCACAGACAGTGGAAAATCCACATAGAGTTAGATAAGATCAATTTTAACAATGTTTAAACGAGATACAAATCCTCTGTCTGTTAGTTTTGCAATTATCTTTTGTTGGTTGGGTGATAACTTTTATCATTTAAAAAAAAAAAAAAAATCACACCACAAGAAAGTTATTAAAAGAAGAACCTAACATCTGGAGAGTGCTGTATGTTCTAACATATAGTCAGTATGGAGTCTTTAAGAGCTCACATTTGTATACACCTTGCAACATTTAGTCCAAGTCAAGAGTTTTAATAAACTGCTGTGTAATTCACCACATCTCTTTATTTCTTGGTTAGTGTAGAATCTATGCCCCCTTTGGTCTCTCCCACTAAAATGTACTGTAGCTCTGTAAGCTTTGTGGAACAACTACAGCTTGATGCGCCGAGTATACCACGAAAGACTCACTCTAAAGTCTCCATTTTACATTCTTAAACTCAAATCAAGTGCTCATGGGGCTCCTCAAGAGCCTGCAGCTGAGGTGAAACATTCAGAGCTATAACTCATGAACAGCTCCTCAAGTACTTCTTTCCAAACAGTGTTTTGCAGACAGACACACTTTAACCTAAGCTTTTTTTATACCTCACTCTTTTTGTCATACATACATATACACATAACATTTCCTGTTGATAGCCTTTCTTGCAGCAGACATCGGGTCTTGTCATAGCAGGAAAAGGCATGGATGTAATTAATAACCAATGATGGCTCGGTTCATATTAGGCGCGTTACTATGGTCAGGGAACACCTTAATGGAATGGAGCCATTATTTATGTTATTAATTACACTCGTGTTTGACAAGTCAAAATGTATGTTGTGCTGTGGAGAAAGGTCTAATATGTCCAGACACTCACACAACACTCACATCCGTCAGTACATTATCTTATCCTCACAGTTTGGCTTTACTTGTAAAGTCCAGAAATTGTAAACATCTCAGGCCAAACCTCAGAGGAGCACACATATTTAGCAAGGTAACCTTTCCACGGGTTGCAGGCAGACAATGCTTCGCCTGGTCTCCTAAAAAGGACGTTCTCTTAAAACTAAACTGCATTGTCAATTATATTTTGAGGGAAACACAATGTCTTTGTTATTAATGTGTCACAGATAGGTTTCTAGTCAGACAAACACTGGACTGTCACCCATGAGAAATGTAGTTTAGTTGTATGGGAACTTGGGAAATGTGAATTTTGGAGGAGAAAGGGTTGCAATGCTTGGCCCACCTGCTCATAACTTCACTCATAAAGCATACCCACCTCAGGCCTGGCAGCCTGGGGCCTATCCCTGGGTTTTGTTTTTCATCCACAATGTCTGAATCTGAGATTAGGTAGACTCACCGAGGTTGATGTTTCAGGTCAGGGCTCTGTACTCGAAACCTGCTCACTCGCATGCTGCTGGTATCACAGCTTGGTGGGTGGTTTCACTTCTCACAAAGCGTTTTTGGGTTTTCCACCTTTCTCAATACATTTTTTTTTCAAAGCAGTCATTTTGACTTGTCATTGTAGGAAAAGCACTGCGTTACTAACAACATTAATGATGTCTCTGTTCTTCTATTCAAGTATCCCAGTAAACTGTTAAATGTGAGCCAGCATGCATAACAATAGGACCCGAAACCGAAGCCGCTAAATAAGAATTCAGACATCATTCATTTTACTTTTTCCTCCTGTGACATGTGAAAATGTCCTCCATGAAACCCTAAGTCAGCCCCAAATGGCTTCACCCCCAGGTGTTTCCCATCAAGGTAATTAAAAGGGCCTTGATTAGCCTCGACCTTGACTTTGAGCTGATGATGACTGATTTTAAGTCAAAATAAACTTGACACGTCCTATAAACATGTCTGCAGTTCATTAAGTTAATGTTTACTTGTGCTGCTGGTGTTTATTACATTACGTATGAAAGTTTATTTAAAAGGAAAACAACCTGTCAGAGTTAGTTTTCAACTTTAGGGACTGAGGCACATGTGATATTCACTTCACAGCAGGCTCATATCCAATGGTTTCACAATATGGTGGTCCTCTTTTATGTATTCAACCAGGCAACCCTGGCTATAATGACTTTATAGTTTTAGTGTATAAATTATGTTAGAAGTTCAAAGAAATATATGAAAAAATATAAGTGTGAATGTATGACTTTTTATTGTATTCATTGCACCAATAACTGTTATACAATAAACTGTGAAAGAGAGCTTTTACTGGTGGCAATAGTCTTAATCAGCATTGTGTGAACTTGTTTGACAAGGGTTTGAATGTAACATTAATTTATATGTAAAAGTCCTGCACTCCAGTTTTAGAGTTTATAGTTAAAAAATGTATAACCTTTGGAAAAACCTGTAGTGGCTAATGCTACCATATCACATTAAGGATTGTAAACTGTACAGAGACTGAAAGGCTACACACAACAGCGGTGTGTGACATGTCAAAACACTGGTTTCTCTGTTAGCCAGCACATCAAGGGCTTCTTGATGCATGTCACAATTATATGTGATACACTACTGTACTTTTCCCCCAGCAATCATGATTGCATTACTAACTTAACACACAATAATATTTATTGAGCCATAGTCAAAAGACCGAGTACTAAGCTTTAACCCATGCACATACAGAAGTTAACAAATGAAGGGAAGGCTAATGTGAGTCATGTGCAATATCATTTGCATTGCATATTATTGTGGAGTGATCCCTGGCTGTAAATTCACAAAACCTAATAATGAAGAAATGGGTAAGAAGAAATCTTAATAGCTTTTTGTGGACTCTCAGAAAAACTATTTTACACACCTATCACTGTTCAGAGTGACATGCCACTGACATAAAGCAAATACATGTCAGATTTCAGACGGCATAGCTTATCAAAGTAGTGTAAGGCAGAAGGGAACATGTTAGATTCAGTTCAATCATCAACCATTTACCTTGACATATTGTGCACAAGTTGACAGCTTGATTTTGCCTGCACTCACTCACACAGGCAAGTATTTTACATGATATGCAAATCAAAAAATTATCGCAGTAAATTACTTTGGTCTACAATGTATATTAAGCCAAAGATAGCAGCATGATAGCACCACTTATCACTATGGGAGAAATGTAATCCATAGAGGTTTTCTGAAAAAAAAAAAAAAAGTCTTTGATATATAAAATGTTGCAGCACATTTTGTCTCTTCAGATTCAAAGGCTTTAAGAGACCCTTTAATGTTGGTTAATCCTATTAAATGTTAATTAATTCCTTAAAAGTGACTGATACTAGGATAAGAAAATAGTAACAAATGGCTTTGAGGGGAAAAGATGAAATAGGATTACAGTGACACTCATTCACTGTTAGCGGTCTGTACTGTGGGCGACACATAGATGGAAGGTTTCTTCTATGCATTGCTGTGATTAGAGGGATTTACAAAGAGTACTTGCAATCACTGAAATGGATCCATTCAGTGGGCTAACAACAATAAAACGTGTTTTGTGTTGAGAGCTCCTCTCAAAAGAAGTAGTAGATTATTGTAACATAAATAAGAATGTTTATTCTGGCAGCAACAGTGCCAAAGAAACCTACAGATTAATGCTTATTTGCTTCTCCAGCGTTGGGGTGGGTAAGAGGCTGTTCTAAAAATGCTTGACCTGCCAAGTGGTCTGACACAGACCAGCAGACAGGCACTCCCAAGCCATATGCAGTACGTTGTTGTGTAGCAATTACCTTATTTAGTGTGTGGCTCCAAGCTTGCTCTTAGAGTAAAACAGCACGTCATCTTTAGAAACAGGACATGGTGTCAAACGCATGTGCATGAAGTTTTCAACTCAGCATCGAGTAGATTCAGTATTTACTGGGCCTCAACACAGGGAATCAATTGATCTGAAAAAAAAACCTATGAATGTATTTCTTCAACAGCAGACTTGGCACTTTTTAAAATTGTTTAAATAAGTGATTGAACACTGATTGAACACTGTTCCAGTATACCAATATGTTTAATGGTTTCTTATATTTTGGTTTGGTCAATAAACCCATTCAAATAATTAGATTTTCAAATGCAATACATAAAACATTCCTGAAAAACGCATTGCCACAGACCAGGCTGCACTATAAAGCAGTGTCGAGTAGCAGAGACAAGCTGCTGCATACCTATCGCCTTATTTAGCATTGCTCGCCGCTCTAGAGTAAAATAATAGCTTAATACAACCGTGATGAATAATTTAGCAAGCTAAGGTTTTATGTGCTTGAGGAATGATGATTACAGCTTTAATCTATTACGAGTTCGACAAGTACATCTCCTCTTTTTCCTTTTCATTTACAAAGTAAGTTGAACGTGTTGATAGAATTGAATTAAAATAAAACATTGTTACATTTTTAGACTACCAATAGACTGCAACACCATTGATATTTCCAAGACATCTCCGTGCTGCTCTTCCACGTCAAGCTGTCCTAAAAAATGTCATGTCATCCTGAAATATTAACATGTTGTATTGCTATCAATCATTAGATGTAAATGCAGTCCAGTGTAATTTATCTTTTGATCTTTTGTTCTATCCACTGTTGTCTGCTTCAGCTACAGTAGGTGGTTTATTACCAGGATGCCTACAGTCTACACAACCTCCAGTAATTAAGAGATGGTCTTCTGATTACAAGAAAGAACAACAAAGTCAAACCAACAGGGATAATGTCTACAATAAAAGATTTGCTCACAGAAACAACCTCATCGTCATTCGTCGTTTCTTTTAGATTAGCTTTTTCTGGAAACAACCTTGATTGATGTGTTTGGAACCAAAACTACTCATATAAGGGTAAAAAGGGACAAAGTCATCTCAAAGGTGGTTGTTGGCTGGTTACATGAACATCTGTCAGGCAAAGCTTTCGTTTATAATTCTGAGGACAGAGAGGATCTGGAGGCATGAAGTGTATAATTCTCAAAGCAACTCGGCGAGCCATGCTGTAATAATGTTTGAGGAAGGGCCAAGACTTAGTTTGAAAAGCAATAAAAGGATGCCTGTCTCACTGTGAAACTGGGTATCCTCGCTTAATAAGTTATCTTTGCACTAAAAGTAAAGGGAACACATTGAATCTAAGGTACTCACTTGTGTGATTTCGCAATTTCGAAGTTGTGTCTCTAGTTTTGACGTATTTCTTAAAAAAATGTCATCCAGCAAATCTGCTGCCATAAACTGTGGACGGCAAGAAAGTAATTTTAGTTTTCTGTAAATGTGAAACACCAGATGGTTCCCTGACAGATGGCCACGATGAGACACGCAATGCATGGAAGTCTGGTACTGAAGCCGCTCCAATGTTGATACTCGGTGTTACAGTATGAATTGTTTATTAACCCATTTCTTATAGCAAGACAGAGACAACAACACATATTGACACTTTAATAAAGGTCAATTTAATGTTATAATCCGCAACATTTGGGTTGATCTCAATTTTGCTGACTCCTTTGGTGATGAGTTATAATTGCACTGCAATTCAATGGTGTGACAGCACACCTGAAGAAAAATGAGTTGTTTAAGCATGAGTTGTTCTGCGGCTGAGGGGACGAAAAATAACAGAATGACAGAATTTCATGTCTGCGCTGTACAGTTACCATGTCTACAGAGAGATTAATGTTTAAAATGTTTAAGACTACACATGTCCTGGTGTGGTTTTAATCTCAAAGGCGGTAGTGGAAATTCAATTCGGCAAAGAAAGTGTGTTTCTTTGCCTTTGTAGCAAATTTGCCTGTTGTTGCTTATACAAAATCTTAACGCTTAGATGTACAGGTAATTATGAGATGTGGCAGAGGTAATTGCAGGAAAACATTCTCTTTCATAAATGCAGTTTGCTGCCATAGGGTCGAATCTATGTTGCTGTATGGTGTAAAATAAAAAAATATAAATAAAATTGAGATATTTAAAAGTTGCGAATTACTACAATAGCCTGCATTAATCCTGACAACGAACAAAACACCATTGCTCAATTGTTGTATTTTTTTTCTCATTGAAATTTGACTGTTTGCAACAAGTCACAGCTACATTTCATCATAATCATGTCATGTCACTTCATAAACACTCAAGATAAAGAAGACAATACATCAGATGCAGAGCAATGATCAATCATAAGAAACATGGTATAGAATTGTAAAGTCACATGTAACAAAGAGTTCAAACAATTCCTCATCTCAAATGACCAAATGAATTGTCGTTTTCCAGCAATAATACTATTATTATAATTATTAGTTTAAAGGATAATACTATATTATATTTCAACCTGAGTCCTGCTTTTGAATAAAAGCGGTGGAAGTAGTCCGTAAGTAAATGTAGTGACGTAATGACAACATCAGAATGGATTGTGGTCAGAAAGAAGAATTTAGGCTCAGGTCATAATCAACAAATTATCCTTTAAAGACAACACAAATAATATCGTCACCACGCGACAGAGATAGAGGCACACATTGTACTGTACACTCGTACAAAACGCAAACATTTATACAGAGAAACATGAAAATAGATTGATTACCACATACAAATATTTAACCAACTTCAATATAATTATTAGACGACAGCTTAAAAATACTTTACACTGAAATACTCAACTTGATTTTCTTCACATTCTTGAGTAAATACTTTCATGACGTCTTCTAACATTCAGAACTGTTGGTAAGAATAATTAAGGACATTTATAAAGTGTTTCTATTCTCTACTCTTTCTGGTCAATCTAGAAGATTTAAGTGACAAAATGAATGTCAGCGACCATTTATATAATAATAATAATAATAATAATAATAATAATAATAATAGTAATAATAATAATAAAAAAAACTAGCAAGACATGGCATAAAGTATTTAAAGAACATATCTTGTAGTAACTTTAAAGAAGGTTGGTTTGTTCTGATAAAATAAGTCAAACAAAAATATTGTTACGCTTAGTTGCCAGCAGTGTGTCATGTCCGTGTGTTGCTGTGTAGAGTCAGAGAGGATGCACTGCTCCTTCACTATGGTTTATATAATCCTGTCACAGTATGGTTCCACTTATCATATTGTAAACCCAACGTGACACTTGACTGTTTGGTGCAGTTTCAGCTCTTGTTGTGCACACAAGCAGGGAATTAAATAAAGATGCAACACAGGATAACAGCATGCTGGAACATCAACAACTACATAATGATTTCTCATTGCACATTGTATGAAGGCCTTTAACAGAACATTATTGTACATTTTAACAATGGTTGCACTTCACGGTGCAGCTTCTTTTATGCGTTCCTTCACTTAGTTGCACATGTAAAATTGCGAGACATTGACCCACGAGGCCGGAGCTGGTTAGTTCGCTTTTAATCTGCTCATTCTCCAGCAGCCTGTTTATTGAAGTGTTGCAAACTGGATTTCGCCTCTGGCTTGTTGCCAGTTACAGAAAACATGTTCTTTACAGCCGTTACATAAGCGAAAGTCGAGCTCAGTTTCAGCGCTTTCAGAGCCAGACTCAAAGCCACATGGAGAGCCTAATGGAGTTCAATCAACAGCAATTCCATTAGCGACTTTCTGTAGCCGCTCATTCATGGCTTCAGGGGAATTAGATGCAGAGTTCATCCTCTGCATCACAGTTAATACTTACAGATGGAAATGAAAACTATGACATACTTACATAATTACAATCATTTTCAGATTATATCCATTGTGAGAAGGTCTCACACTTCTGGTAGCGAATTTATAAGCAGAACTGATTAATTTCCTTGTCGATTATTGGAACCGTTCTGAGGCCTTAACGAAACAGTGTACTGACTGCTCACTTCTATCAGATCTGAATGTACTCAATGTACTGTTATAAAACAGCTATTTAATTAAAGCTGGGTAAGCAACTTGGGAGAAAAAAGCAAGAGTAAGCTAGATTTTGAAAGTATGTACCTACGTAAATACAGTACGTGAATATTTACCTACGTGAATACCTACGTGACTACGTTAGAGGTACGTCGGCTGACGGTGAACCCTACAGCCAATGTATTGATAACGAGTAGATAACCTATTCCTACCCTATGTTAAGATGATGCCTGACGACGGAGTAACTTATTAAACGTGTTTCTACAGTACAGCTAGCGTTCAGCATGTTAGTCGTTCTCCAGCATCAGCGTGACGTGAACCAGATGGCACTTTTCCAGCTCCATTGGCCAGACGCTCTGATAGATTACATTACAGGTCATTTAGCAGACGCTCTTATCCAGAGCGACTTACATTGAACTAAGTACAGGCACAGTCTCCCTGGAGCAACTCAGGGATTAAGTACCTTGCTCAGGGTTACAATGGTGGCAGCCTGGTATTGAATTGATACGTTTTAAATAGGTAAGTGATACGCTATCAATAGGTTTGACATACATATAATAATAATAATTTGTTATGTATACGTCAGCTACAACACCGCTGTGGAAAAGTTCGACGTATTTGGACTCTGACTCATTTTGAGCTAATTTTCATATACGGCGCCATGTTTCTGCCATACGAGACTGTGTGACAGGGCCGTATGTCTGGCGTGTTCGGCGTAAAGTCTGCAGTCCTTCAAACGATCACAACTTACCCTTAATTTATATCAACCTATTGCCGATATTTAATATGCGCCGGCATACGTTTCTGTCATATGGATATGTGTGACAGGGCCTTGAGTGAGGCTGTGTGCCTGTCTGTCTGTTCTATGTTTTACCTGGCTGCAAGATACATTTCCCCTTGGGGCCGATAAGGTTGAAGTTAAAGTTGACGGAAAGGATTGGACGGGCTTATTACAGGCCTGCACAGATAGTAATTGTTTTTCTTTTTGTTGTCAGAGCACTTGATTTATTGATTGCTTTCGGGATGTAAAGAGAATTTCACCAATTATAACGGGAAAATGCTTCTTTAACAAATTGCCTACCCTAGCTTTAATGCAGAGGTGATGAGAGGCTGTGTGAATCTTTCCCAAACCATCCTGTCAAAGAAGAGGCCCATTTTACCAGGCTGCAATTTGCAAAATGAGATTGTTTCCTCTTGTGTTGATTCTAAGAAGATAAATAAACACCATACTTGCATCCAGTGGATGAGGATGGAAAAGCCCTGTAGGACACACACTTATCTGGAATATACAAGCAACGATCCTTTCTGAATTGTGACAGTGCCGCCTTTTGGGATTTGCTTGTAAACAATGTTTCGTAAATCGCTTTTGCTTTTGTTCCGGCACTTTTCTCCACAGATAATATACAAAACTAGAAGGGCACACGGAGAGCGCAGACGTCTGCGAAGATCAAATACCCTATCTCGCAATGTGAAAAAGTGAAAGATTATTTGTGGAATGTGAATTTGTGGATCCGCTTTGTGATTCAGATCTAAATCACAACTACTACTATTGTCAGATTTACTATGTAGGGAAATATGAAGAAGCATATAAAAAAACTAAACCATTTTGGATCACACTCAATATTAAAGAATCAGGAGCCAATAAAATGAATAGGGACTTCTCTACATATAATTGAGGACATTCACTTAAAACGTAGCTCCTGCGTCTGTGCCCAGTTAACCCACTCAGTGATCCATCCATGTTCCAGAGGCTATATTTAATCTATATTTTCCATCAAGTAAAATATTGAATAATCTCTTTATTGATGAGATTAAAGTAACCGCTTTAAGACAATGCTTCTACGTCTAAATTAAGCAAACATCTGTGCACCATTTTTTATGTACAGTTTATTATGCATGATGTGTGTACATTTCTTACATGCATATGTCTGTGTGTAAGTCTGTGAGAACACCCTTCAAGAGAACTCCTCAGGTTGAGCGCTCGGAGCCCCTCCATTTTGCGTTTGCGCACTGCCACCATTGCATCCTGTGATCTCCGTGTGGCGAGAAGTGATGTAGTTTCTCTTCTTAGAGGACAAGGACTGCTTCCTTCCGGAGCTGCCGCCGTCGCCCTCGACGGGGTCGTAAACCACCACCACGGTGGTGTCCATTCGTGACAGCGTGTACATGCTACTCTGGCGTGTCGGGTGCAGCCGCGTAGATCGTAGTTCCAACTCGTCGTAGCTCGATACATTGATGAACGGGCACCAACGAAATGCTTGCTTGAAGCCAGCTCGAAACCTGGTGCCACATAAAGAGGGCGAGGGGAAGGGCAGAAAATAAAGAGAGAATAAATACAAGTAAATGTTTGTAATGGGTATTTTACTTTAAATGTTTTCCTTAAATAAACCAATAAGTAACTTGTTGTATACAATATAGTGTATAAACAGTACTGTACAAAAAGGTTAAGTCTTCAGCTGACAAAAGATTGTGTTGCGGTGTCTCTGAGGCTTTGAAATAGGTAGTTAGTGACGCACGTCTAAATGTTTGTGCAGTGATGAAAAAGAGGTCAATGGTGTGGAAGTGCAGTATTTACTGTGAGAGTACTCAAGAGTAAACCGACAGTACTTGAGATCCTGGCTGTGGATCCTTTTCTAAATGCATTTATTAATTGAGACACCAAACAGCCTCAGATGCTTCACTACAAAAACATTATCATATTCAATTTATAAAAATGTATTTTTAACTGTCATAAGATCTCATTTGAGATAAACATATAAAGTAAGACTCAGAGGGATGATCAGTTTCCTTTTGCCATGTCGTAATATTATGAATCCATGCCTTACTTTTATCTTCTAGTACACTGATGCAACAACACAATCAATCCCACTTTTGTTGTTTTGTTGTTCAACACCACCCTGTTGATACGCACCTGCTGTTGAGGCAGCAGTAGATGATGGGGTTGTACATGGTGGAGCTCATTGCCAGCCACAGCACTGACAGGTAAACCTGCTGGATGTACTTCCACCTGATCAGACTCTTGTTGAGACCCGTCACAATGAAGTAGACGTGATAGGGCAGCCAGCAGAGGGCAAAAGTCACAACTACGATGATCATCATCTTCACCACCTGCAACAGGAAGAGCGAACGATGATGAGAAACATTCACAAGCTGTCATTGTTAGCTGTGTTTAGGCTTCCCGGAAGCATTGAGAGAGACAGAACGAAGAAGAGCAGTGTGTGAGCCAGAGGAAATTACACAGGAAAGAGAATACCACAGCGAACCCGACACTTTCTCTGAAACAGAATATTTCGTGGTGGGGGGGGGGCGTATTTCTGAATTACAGTGATTTGGTAGCACCTGGTAATATAATCGAAAGCGGGAGAGTAGCTTCTTGTTCCTTTGATCTTATAAATTGTCCACATATGATCTAAACTCACTGGAGGGTTTTGTCACATGCATGACAGAAAACGTTTCAGCACAGGAGCAGTGTAACAATAAAGTCTAACTCAAATCAAATGTTATTGCATCAGGATAAACCTGATCATCTCATTTTCGAGGGGGTCCCAGAAATGAATTATACAAATCACAAGGCACACCACATAACAAAAACAGCCAAGGAAAAAACAAGTCAACCTACTCAATAACAACAAATGAGTTATAGCCCAACCACTGCTTTTATCATGTTGTATCAAGAGGAAGCCATCTGTGTGTGCAGAGAATGTCAGTATGAATCTGCAGAGCCTATTATATTATTGTATATTACATTGAGAGGAAGGAGACTAGTTCTAGTCTTTCTGTATGAAAATGTAAAGCAATGTCAAGATTAATTTAATTTGCTCAACGTGTGGTTTAAAAGTAAGTTCAGAGTCGATCCACAAACCCAAATATTTAATTTAACCAACTTTCTAGACGTGGTGTTACAAGCTACAACCAGAGAGTTTGAGTTGAGGTTTTTTTCCCAAGATTTAGTTTTATTGACACTTTAATGACATGTAAACTATTTGGGAACAAACCCGACCATGACTGTAGCCAAACTTTGGAAGTAACATTTTCACCATGAAGTAATAATAATGGCACTATGGTACGGTTAAGATAGGAATTGTCCAATATGGACGTAATTCCTAGAATACTGGGCTGCATTTTACTTAAGATATAAGTTATGGGAGAAAGAAGGATAGACTGTTCTTTATCCTACAACTTAACCTGTAAGACAATTTTTAGAATTGTATCTAACTTTCAATATCTCTTTGTATTTGTAAGTGATCTGAATGAACTGCTGTGCACTGTATGGCTCCTCAGAGGCAGGCCGCAGAGGGAAGCTACCAGAGACAAAACAGACATCATTGCGTCCCTCCTGAAATCCAAACAGAAGTCCTGGCACCGCTTGTTTTGAGTTCATGTCTCAAAGAAGTTTATGGCATGCTGTAAACTGTACTACGAGGCTGCTAAACAGTGGTGAAGCAGTCCGTCAGTATTTTTGTTAGATGACAGTTAATGATGGCTCTGATTCTCTCAAGAAGATACAAGCTTAGAAGAGATGTGAGACTGATTGAAAGACGTAAAGACCAACGTGGTTGTTACGGGTACAGTGTAAATGTTTCCATCACATGTTACAAGCTCAGTTTCCAACAATGTATAACAGCAATGAGGGGAAGGAGGGGGGAGGGAGGTAAAACTGAATTTCAATTCTATGTTCAGATGGCAGAACATACATGAATGTTATTATGTTTCCTGTTGCGAATAAACAGCTTGATTATGAAGTGTTCAACTCAATAATCTAATATACATTCTATAATAAATAACTACTAATTGAGAATGACTGTAAAAGCACAACACTGCCATTCTTGTGAACACATCCCAAAACCAACAATGCATTTGTCCATCTCTCAGTACTTTCTGACTTCACTACGCTGTCTGTGGCACCCAACCCTGAGCCCATTTGTTCCCACTGTCTTCAAAAACAGGTCACAAATATATACTTTTCTTTTTGAAAAAAAGGGCGCATTGACTTCCTGGTCACTGTAGCTGTAGCAAATTCTACTCAAACATGAGGACTATTATCTGCAGCGTATTAAGACACAAAGCTGTCCTATCATTGAGAACGACGTCAAGTTTCTTGGATTAATATGTACATAAACTTGAAAAGGAAAAACATTTGCTAAGTGCTCTTGGGTTTTGTTTAAACGGCCCATATTTGGACTGCCAATGAACTCAATACAATCCACACAACTTATTATGTGTAAACACACAGGATATGATGCTGGCTTCTTGAACATTTAGAGCAAGGGTCTTCAACGTTTTTCGGGCCAAGGACCCCCAAACTGGTGTAGCGTGGTGCAGGGACCCCCTACTGTACACACGCCGGCCTTTTTAAGAGGTCAGTCAGCTGCAGCACATTCAGAAAGCAGAAGCTTGTACAAAGAAAAACCAAACACATATATCCTATCGTCTTATTGCTTCAGTGTTTTCCAGTGACATTTAGAATTTAATAGTTGCTCTTATGATGTTTACATGTGACAGCTGCTGAGTTGCTGTTGCTACCGTATGTGCAAGCAACATGTGCATTTGTAATGCAAGGGAAGGCGAAAGGATGTCAATTTAATGGCATCTTCTTGAATGCTAGAGGACTCTTTTTATCTATGTTCCTGATGCAGAGGTAATTCCCAGAGGACAAAGAAGAGCAGAACGGTCTAAGTGAGGAGTACATCTCCTACATCCAGCTATTTTCAGCCTAATTAAAGAAATACAAGAGAAGGACTGGAGTAGCAACTAAAGAAGAGTAACCGTAAACAAAACAAATCCCTTTTATTTATTTTTTTAAGCTTTCTTTCTGGTTATTTAATTTCCTGAGCACTTCTGGGTTTTAAGTATAAGTGTAGTAAGGTTAAAGAATATGATTTTAACTTGGCACAGGTAACTTTCTCTCTGGAAGTCAGGATTCAATTGATTGCAAACAATCAATTATTATTTCCTAGATTACATGCCATGGAGAGATAAACAATTTTGAGATAATTTGCTGAAAGAAAGTTATAAACTTTGATTTTTCTATTAGCGTTAACAGTTTGTCCCCACTCTGCTATCTTTTTGCCAATTCGTAATGTAAGATTAAAGACATGCAAGGCAAACTTGAAATATAAAACAGATTGAATAAATGGGGAAACCACAATGTGCTTTGCATAAAAATTTAAATAGAAAAAGTAAAATAATTCATCAGCAACCATCATTCTGACCAAACACTGAAAAGAATAAATAAATGTCAGAACAGAACGAGATGCAGAACTTATTTTTTCACAAGTTTTATGTTTAATCAGTTGCACCTGGTTAATGTACGGTGGATATACGGATCATGTGCGAGTACGTTTTTGCATAAATGTACCTATGCACATAGTCAGAGACCCTTTGATGCTATTCATACTTAGATTAAACTTGAAAATCCAACATAAATGTGCTCAGACAGAGCAGAGAGAATAAAAGATGAGTGAAGAACAAATATATGACATTTACATACAGTAGAGAAGACCTCAAAGGGAGAATATCTTATCACTTTTTACCACTGATGTTTCATGATTGCTGTACTACAAAGGCCAGTGGAGAAAGAAATGCACAGAGAGAATAAATGTCATATAATAGGAATAATATTGGTACACAGTACAGTACACTTACAGTCCTGCAGCACGATTACTGATGTTATTGGGCTGAGATAAAGGCTGTAACAGAAGAGGAAATATAACCATGCACTTTAAAAAAAAACTTTTATTGTGTTCTCTGATCACGAGTCACGAGGAGAAGAACAAAATTGAAGAGAAGAAATAAATCTCACTATACAGCAGCTAACCAGCCAACAAGCTAACCCCGAACTTAAAAGCATAGTTCACGTCCGCTTCCAGATAAGTATTTAAAAATACTCTACTCTGCTATGATTAAAAATTTGTTTAACATGGGTTTCCCACATCAAAAAAAACAACAACCTGAAAATGGGCTGTAAAAGAAATTGAGAAATTCTGGATCTGGCTTTGGCCCGTCCACTAGCTAGGTTGAGCTGTGCAAATAAAGCTCAGTTGCGATAAGATTCAGCGTCTGGTCTATTTTCTCGAGGACACATTGGACAGATTCAGCCATACATGTTTGAGTCAGCTGAGGAGTCTGTTGTGCACCAAAATTGGCGACTAGCAGACATGTAGATGGTAAGTGTAGTTAGCATCTTTTATTTCTTTATGTTGTAAGTTAGCTTGTTAGCTTGTAACTGACAGTGGCTGACGCAGCGTTAGTGGTTGTGAAACATTATTAGTTCATTTTTTTAGTAAATGATGGAAGGAAGCTCCAGGGTCTGGTTTACATGGAAAAACTGCACACTCTACCACTACCAGGGGAGGTGATGGCCTAGTGGTCTAATGGTACGGCTTCCAAATACAACACCAGATGGTGAGTTCAATACCGGGAGAGCCACCATTGTGCCCCTGAGCAAGGTACTTCACCCTGAAATGCTCCAGGGAGACTGTCCCTGCAGTTTGTTCACTGTGAGTCACTCTGGATAAGAGTGTCTGCTAAATGACATGTAATAATGTTTGCTGTCAAAACTTTGCTAATGCAAACTCACGCTCTTTGTACCGACACGTCCGCTCTGCTCTGGAGGTTTCAGCTTTATTTGCCGGTATTGTGTCGAAGACTGACAGCATGTGTTGTTTGCATATGAGACAGCAATTGGCTGTTTCAAAGTTGAGATGTAGCTTGCCAGGGGGTACATTTGAACCCCAGTAGAGGAATGTGAAAACACCTCAAACATTGCACAGATCCAAGTCAGTACACTCCAGGTCCGAAAGTTAAGGGGACATAAGAATAAGAAAGACACATTTTTGAGTGGAGGGAACCTTTAAACATATATTTTTGACTTTTTGATGAATATGCATTTCCCCTTTTTTGCCGGGAGCTAGATGAGAAGATTGACAACACTCTCATATCTGTCTGCTAAGTATGCATGGCTTACTGTACTGTATATTAAAGTCAAGTGGCAGACACTTTATGCTCCTTGAAAAGGCATTACTGACAGCAAACATTTGCATTCATGCTAGTGGTTCACAACAAAATCCACACTAATGATGAATGTAAAAAAAGAGCCTCTTTTCAGCCAACAGCTGCTCCTTGCAGCAAATCTGCAGCCTGTCTGCTGAATACGTTTGTGAGAGAGTGAATTAATTACTAATTAGGTCTATGGATTTTAATCAGATCAATTTCAAAGCCAACTATTTTCTTGTAACAAAACAGAAGGGCAGCAGATTAGCGGATGAGAGATGCCCAGGATCGAATATATTCCATCTATGTCTTATGATTGAACATAGCAAGTGTTCACAGGTGTTTTCTTCCTTGTTAGAAGATACCAACGCTAGCCAGGAGAGATAAGTGCAAGCAATTGGCTTGGCCCTGCAGTTACAATGGTCTTAGCCCTTCCATTGTGTTTGAGTGTATAATCTAAAGGGTTGTATTCACGCTCACCAAAGTAGCCCATAGAAACATGTGTGTCTAATCCAAAGGCAATTTCATATAAAGTCAATGAAATGGAAAAGGGAGGCGAAGAGGAGAAGAGCATTGTCTCACTAAATGTCAAGGTGAAAAATAGATTGGGAGGATTTAGTTGGTCCCTTCTTGGTGACAAGCCTGTGTGGGAGTAAATAAACTAGCCTACAAGCAGAAAATGTTTCACTGACACATGTTTAGGCCAGCAGAATACCATACCTGAAGAGCACATAGTGTGAATCAGATGAGGTACCAGACAGTATCCAGAAACCAAAACCAACTGTAAACCTCTCAGTGTCCCAGAAATTATATTTATATACAGTACTATGTTGTTTTGAGAGATACGCCATTGCTGCCTGGATTATATTCAATTATGTTTTCTTAATAATAAATTATAAATAATCTAAACTTCCGATCCCTGGCCTGCGGTCAACATGTCGAAGTGCCTATGGGCAAGATACTGATCCCCAAATTGCTGCCGATGGCCTGGTCAATGGTGTGTATGTGTGTGAATGCTTATCTCTCCTGGTGAGCAGGTGGCACTTTGTATGGTAGCCTTTGCCTCTGTATGAATGTGTGTGAATAGGTGAATGCCCACATGTGTTGTAAAGCATTGTGTGGTTGCAAAGATTGCATATAAATGCAGTCTAATTACCATTTATTATCACAAGAGATTTAGTTCAAAGTGTTTTACAAAACAATAAAAATGCAACATATTTAAACAAGGGGAAAATAGACAACACAATTAGACTATGAAATTACACTGGATGCTTAAATATATACGTGAAAAGATTAAGAATAATACACTTTTGAGAATTATTAACGTCTACGTGTACAAAATATTCCAGTTTTTGGCCTTATTCCAAAAAAGACAATATTCCTATAAAGTCGTTTACATGGATAATAAAAATGATTATTCCACTAATATTCTCCTTTACATGCTGCCGTGCATACTCCGACTATTATGTCATTTATGTTTAAAATTAGATGCGTTTCTCTTCCGACAAGAAAATGTTTGCTTTTCTGTTTGGTTTGCAAACTGTTGGCTAGTTTTCATTCAAGGGTAGCTTTTGAAACATTTGTAAGGTCAAACTATTTATTATACTATGACTAGTATAACTTATAGAAAAAGAGCAACTCAAAAGAAGCTGATGTAATTACCTTATATTGACTCACTGCACCTTATTATCAAAACCTCCATCACCACAGCATTTCACATATACATTCTAAAGAGTAGTGGGAAAGTAGCAGTACTCAAAGAACACATTAGTTTTGATGCTGATTTGTTTTGGAAACAATAATAATGAAACCCGCATGCTAATGAGTTTCTTGATGCATGAAATGGATATCGAGTTAGATTGTACCAAGCTTGGGGCCTACCCCCAGCACTAGATTTATGTTTCTTCATTATTCCAGTAAATGTCTCGTCATTAGTTAGTTTGAAGCCAGAGTGTGTCCAACCGACAATTTGAAATGTGATACGACAAGAACAAACCTTTTGTGTGCCTGAATGAGTTATTAAACATGAGAGGAACTGATTCAGTAAAAACAAAAGGTGGTGAGGATTGAAAGAGAACAGATGACTTCATTTCAACAATGCCACAATACGATGCCTCCTGGATTACGTTTTTTATCCACAAAATAAGGGAATTTTCTTTACTTTTCTGTGAATTTTACAGTGAATCTGTAAAATGTTCACTGACAATATTTGATTGTTTTTCTGTGGTTTGTACTGTACGTCCACCATCAGCCCTGACGGCCTGCCTACAACTGCTGCGCAATACAACAATGACCCTTACCCTCACCAGTGAACCAACCCCCGTCTCAAATTACGCAATATACAACTAATTTGCAAAAGCAAACACGCTTTTTTTTTACATACCACTGCCATGTGCAATATTCACTTTTTATAACTTCTGCAATTATCACTGCCATGTGGGTTATTCACTTGTACAACCTTTTTATGAATGACTTTGTACTTATACTACTTTACTCTATTTTATTCTATTTAATTATTGTGTACTCGTCACTTTACTTTGTTGTTCTTCAAGGTAAATTTCTCCGTTGTGGGACTAATAAAGGATTTCTGATTCTGATGCTACCCTTCTTACTTTTTTCACATTGTTATTTGCAAAACCATTACTGACACAATATTTACATATAGCAATATAACATCATTAACATATTTACATGGTCAACATTTAACCAAAACCAAAGTCTTTCCTTAACCTTAACGTTAACCTTTTTATTCTACAACTGAAGCAGGACATGACTCCCACCTCGAAAGTGTTGCTGATGAACATAGTCCAGACAGCAATTACATTTCCTCAAAATCATATTTGTAATACATATTTAGTAATATATAAATGTCATTTTTAGAAGGGTTAACCATGTTAAATGTAAGACCTTTGAAGATGTTCTTAACCCCACATACAATGCACTTTAATACCTGAATGAAGTATGAAAATCTAATGAAAACCAGAAGAAACATTATGACTTTGAATGACTTAATATCATATCCCATGTTTTCAGTACTTCCTAGCTGTATACAACCATCATAATGAGACAATTAATTAAATCAATGTGAGAGACTTGGATAAGTGGCATAGATTACTCAAATGAAAATAATGAATACATTTAAATAAATTTAAGTTTCTGCTAAAATCAACATTGGCTCATTGTGGGATGATGAGCTTGCTAGCGACTGTAGCTAGCAGTAGTGACAGTGTCTGCTATAGGTCTGATGGTGCTAAGTGAAACCCAACAGAAACATATATTTTATTTATAAAATGTATTTATTATATCCTCTAAGGCAGGGGTCACCAACCTTTTTGATACTGAGAGCTACTTCAAGGGTACTGAATAATATGAAGGGCTACTTGTTTGATAACAAACTTCCTGAATAATATGGTTCCACGGTTCACTTTTAATGATAATATTATCATTAATAATAATAAATATTCATGTGTGAAGAGACTGTCTGATCACATGTTCATTTAATAATTCCTCACAATGATTCACCATGGTAGGAAGCAGATATATTTAAACATGCAACATTATTTATTTATGTTCTCAGTCTATTTCAAGTCAGAGTCATCACATCTCTGATATTTTTGTAAATATCTTTGACAGTTTTGTATGAATGAGCACATTTGTAGCATTTTGTTCAAAATCACACCGGTTATATTTTAGTACAAAGTATCACTTCTGTAACAATTTATAGGAAATCATTAACTGTCACAACTTCAAATCATATCGTGTTTGTACAAACACTAACTTTGTAACATCAGAGAGAGGAGATCACATCAGAACCTTTCCTCTCGTCTCTGAACAGTGTTTTTAATAACATCATTGCACCTTTCAAGACCTCTCCGTCCGAAAAGGCTTTCTTGTTCTTAAGTAAAAAATCTGCAGCTCTAAATGAAGCTTCTGTTGCTTTATGTGACTTGTTCACCGGCCTGGTGAAAAGAGATGCTGCTGCTCAAAGCTGCTTTAACTCGGTTTGTTCTGCCCGCAGTGCTGCAGGTGGGGAGTTAGTTAGTTAGCATGGTAGTTAGCATGGTAGTTAGCATGGTAGTTAGCATGGTAGTTAGCATGGTAGCTTCTGTGACCGAAGTGTCTCCACAATGTGTCGCTTTGCCGTCGCCCCGCAAATGAGACATACACACGTTTCTTTCACTGTTGTAAAAAATAATTCTTCCTCTCAATCATTGTGAAAATAGTTCATTTTCTTTCGCTTTTCTGCCATGTTTAGCAGTAAAAAACACACCTAGCGTCCCATCGTAGCTGCTCCCGCTAGCTTGTCTCAGCGAAAAGGGAAATTGAGATTTAGCTTGCGGAGTCAGCGTTCATATATACATAAAACATTTTGGTTTTTTAAATTCTATATTCAATATTGTCATTTTAAAATAAAGAATAATTCAAGTGTTATTGATTTTTTTTAAACAGCAAAACAATTAAATACAAATTGTAGACGGAGCTTCATGGTGACTAGTGCTATCTTTAGAACATGCCCTGCGGGCGACTCACTTAGTCCCTGCGGGCGACTCACTTAGTCCCTGCAGGCAACCAAGCTCCCACGGGCGCGTTGGCTACCCCTGCTCTAAGGCCTTTCTTGAGGAAACTGAAGCCTTTAACGCTTCTCAAGACCTGCAGTTACTCTGTTTCTAGGACACTAGGTTGCTATTTGGGTTGAGCCAGAAAGAGTAGGAACTGGGCGGTCTGATTAAGTAAGTAAAACATATTTTATTCAAGAATGGCTTGAAGTGTTCCAGCAGAAAACCTTTATCAATGTGGAAAAAAAATAATATTTTTTGTCTTAGACAATCACTGGTGTGAAGAAAGAATGCAGGAGGTTATGTGACTGTAGCCAAAGTACTTAACGCAAGCCTTCACTCTCAAAAGAAAGAAGCCAACTCCTATTGTGTTATAGTGTGGCCTGGTGAATGATGTAATTTTCATTACGTATCGACGTCCACCACGCTGTGCACACAGAGGACAAACGGATCTATTGACACCCGTCCATTGAGGATTAGAACTTTCCCATTATCTCTGCAGGTCACTCACATACAGTACACTGCAGCTTAACACCGTTGTATTTTATTTCAGGAAAAATCTTGTCAAGATAATCCACACACACACACACACACACACACACACACACACACACACACACACACACAGTAGTTTGTCTTCAGACAGAAAGGAAGATGGATGATCGATGGTGCCTACAACACAAACTCAAGGAGTACGGCAGAATTATGACAGGTCATTAGTGCTGCACTTCAGACTGACATATCGAAGCAGCAGCACTAGGGACGATCTTTCAAAACAATGGAATAGTCAATCTGTATCTCAATAAAGATGAGAAATGATATAAAGATGGAGCTTTTATTGTTTCATATCACCTCGTAACACAGGGCATTCTTTTGTACAAAATGAAGACTTTCTCATTCTTTACTTCAGTTCATTCATTCATTGCATTATAGTGACCATGCTCACTATTATACCATCAACAAAAAATAAATTAATTCCTGTCAATCCTCCAATCCAATGTTGTCCTCCCACTCTCCCTCCACCCCCTCAAGGAGGAGGAGGTGAGCGCCATGTTCAGGAAAATGAACAAGAGGAAAGCTTTGGGCCTGGACAGGATCAGTCCATCTGTATTCAACCAATGTGCAGCTCAACTGGCTCCATTGTTCCCTAACATGTTCCACGCTTCCCTTAGCCAATGTACAGTACCATAGTGCTTAAAAAAGGACTCAACCATAATCCCTGTGCCCTAACATCTGTGGTCACGAAAGCGTTGAACCGCATCATTCATCTTCTCGTTGAAATCCATCACCAGTTTTCTTACCAAACCAATCGGTCTGTTGAGGATGCTGTCAACATAGCCCTCACACCACACACTACAACACTTGGAGTCCCCCAACACCTACGCCGGCATCCTTTTAATTGACTTCAGCTCGGCCTTAAATACAATAAACCCGGTCAATCTCTTCAATAAACTGTAAAATCATAAGTATTGAACCCTGCATATGACACTGGATCAGGAGCTTGGAGGAGGGTTAAGATAAATTGCCTTTTATCTTGCTCTGGGACCCTTCAAACCGACACCTCTCAGGGTTGTGTCTGCTCACTCTGGCTCTTCTCCCTCTACACAAACAACTTCATAGTAAAGATTCAAAGGCTTTATTATAATATGGACAAATTAAAATCTTAAGTCCCAGGCTCCTCCAACAATGCAACATACAGTATACTTAAGACATACAAAGAAATAAAGTAATAAAATAGTGCAATAAAACAGACAACAGACATTACCAAAGAAAGCCCAGCAATGACAAAGGAAAACAAGGCCTTCTCCTTCAGGTTTGCACAGTCGTGATTAAGAGCAGACTCACCTCATCCATAACAGTTTGCTACGGCAGCACGGACAGTCACACACGCAAAGAAATGCAGCGCATAGTCAATAAACCATCTGAGATTATAGTTTTATAGTCTCCCCCCTCCCATCAGTATATCACCTAAAACTGAAAAATAAAAACAGACCCCTCTCACCTTGCACACCACCTCTTCCACCTGATGCTCTCTAGGAGGCGCAACAGGTCACTGCCCACCAAATAATCCCATTTTAAAAACTGTTTCTTCCCCACTGCAATAAGAACTCTAAACACTTCTTACTAATCTATGACAGACAATCTGCACCCTAAACCTTTGAAAATGTATGATAATATGAGAAGAATATGTTAAACATGTGTCTAATGTGATGTTGATATCTGTCTACATGTTGATGTAATGAGTTTAACCAAAAGCAAATTCCCCTGACGTTGGTCGTGTGGTCATGAATAAAATGATTGATTAGTTTGCCACATAATTTGACATTTATTGGCCCAAGACAATACATCCCGATGATTATCACTTGACTTTTACTGTAGCACCACCATGAGGCTGATGTTTATGAGTAAAAATGTAGCAACTTCTATTGAATGGATTAGCATAGAAATTTAGAAATTGGTACAGGCATTCATGCCCCCCTCTTGATTAATTGGAATAACTTTGGAGATTGAGCGCCAAAATCAAGACAACATTTTATTTTATTCCACTTTGGGTTTAGTGCTAATTAGCAAATGTTACATGCTAAAACATTAAATTGACATAGTGAACATGTGTAATGCTACACCTCTTTACCATAAGCATATTAGCACTGTCAGTGTTAGTAAGCTAGAGTTAGTATTTCTCAAAGCACTGCTGTGCCTAAGTGCAGCCTCAAACGGCTGCTTGCATGGCTGTCGACTCTAATGGTATGTTTCCACAGGATCAGTCATTTCCACACTTTCTATTCATTGTCTATGTAAGCAGCGGTGCAATGCATCCTGGTAACGCCGCACTCTGAGCGACAGGGCGTCACGTTGGCTGCTCCTCAATTGCAAAAAGTAGTCTTCTAGGCCACTTTATGCAAATCGGGGGCGTACAGCACATCTCTCCGCCTCTGGAAACTCGAAAAACGTTTAAATTAACCGTTTTCTATCTAAATTGAAGACAGATTCAGCAACTGCATGGCCGCATTTCTCGCCTCAAATGTTTTCAGAATGGTTTGAGAATTGGCGATTACCTCCGTCCCGAACGATACCTGTGTTTCAATGCCACACGACACACATGCAATTATGTACTAGCCTATATACTTGACGACTGACTACTGATAATTAAACTTCACCTAAAGAAAACTAAAAGGTTTTCCACACATTTCATGTTTGTTTTGGGGATGGTTTTGGGATTTTATTTATTTAGTCTTTTTTGCCACAAGTCTTGAGTAGAGTAGGAACATTGGCTTTTGAGCCAGCTAGTTCTGTGATGCTTGACAGTGTTGCCTCGGGCTGTTCTCTCCTTTCTGTAACCTTTTCTGACCATAGCTTGCAAGCACAAAACTCTCAACCTGCATGACATTCATCCCCAAGAAAAAGAAGCTGTACCTTGTAAACCAGTGATAAGGACAGGGTGGAAGTTGAAATTTAAACATGTTTCATCTTCAAAATGTTAAGATTCACAATTTACACACGTGCAAAAATATGCAAACTGCACTTGAAATTGGCTGTTTGATGTATGACAGTAAAACAGATGGACACAACCTGAATACTCCTGTGCTCAAACAACCTACACACCAAGACACAACTATTCATTTTCACTTATTGATCTTCACAGACTCAGACGTCACCCCATAGACCCATCTTCTCTCTTGAAGACTCAGAAATAATGATCATCTTGGTGACGCCAATACTGACTCTCAGTAAAAGGTGAAAGCAATAAAAAAGACAACTTTGAACACTGTATTCATAGGCACCAATTCTGTTATTATATATATATTATATGTATAATTCTGGAAATTATACAGCGAGGTGACCAAATCAGAAGCAAAGTAATGTTTTCAAATGAAGATGTAAAGAGAAATGGACAACCACTATAACATGTATTAGACTTAACAGACAGGGTTAGTCGATTGCCAAGTATTATATCTTTTTATTTGTAAGTGATGCTTCAGTAGTTGATTCACAGTGCAGTGTGTCTACCTGCTGCGCACACACACAGAAGGCAAAAGTATTTTTTCTTGTTGAATGCAATATGCTGTAGCTGATGTTCTCACTTAAATGCAACCTGACAGAGACACGTTATATTGTAAGCAAAGGTAGAAAACTTTTATATTTGTTGAGCTTATTTTTTTTCCATCACACCACTGGGAGTCGAATGTAATACTCCTATTTTTATTCATTCCTTTAAAGAGCCCAGTGTTCTTGTTTTAGTGAAGAAAAACAATGTTTACTGTTTCTAAATAGTCCTGTGTCTGCTGCGTGTGTAATACATGTTTTTTTGCAAGAGCTATTAAATTATCAGAGATGGAGGCTTAAATCCTAAAGGCACACAGTAACATCAAGATAGATAATTGTTCTGCCTTGAAATGTGTGTTTTGAATGCCTTACAAAAAAGATCAACAATTGGAAAACTCCCAGATGTCTAGTCCAAACGGCATATTGCCTCAAATGGTCCTTTTCCTGTCCCTATTTCCAAAAGTGAGATAATAATTACCTGGAGCCACAGGCTGCTCAGTGGCAGATAATTACAGATAATTCATGGTTCTCTGACTTGTGGAATTCGAAGACAATGATGTTCACAGTTACTAATTGAGCTGCCCCCTGTCATATCTGAATTCTTGATTGAATGATGTACTATTTTTCACTCAAGGATGCTTACCTTCCTTTTGGCCCTGAGCTGTCCGTGATAGTTATCAGATGAGTCTCCTGGGATCTCCCCTCCCCACAGAGTCACCCCCACGATGGTGTAAGTGATGCCCATCACCACTAAGGGAAGCACGTACACCAGAACTGTCACTATGATATGATACCTAGGAAGAAAAAGGAAAGAAAGCACAAGAGTGTTTACATTTCTAAAATATTTACACTCATATTTAATTTCATACTCATTAGGTTTTATATCATACTATCAACTAAGGTTGAGCCTCATGTACTTATTGTACCTGTTGCACCAGATGAATGTAGGTTTGATCTGAACTTTGTCACAAAGCACTATATCTACAGCTCATCCAGAATGCAGCAGCCTGACTGGTCTTCAACCTACACAAGTTCTCCCACAATGCACCGCTCCTCCGCTCCCTTCACTGGTTACCAGTGGCTGCCCAAATCTGCTTCAAGACTCTGGTGCTGGCCTACCATGCTGTGAATGGATCAGCCCCTTCCTACATCCAGGTCATGGTCAAACCATACACCCCGGCTCGCTCACTTTGCTCTGCATCGGTCAATCAGCTCGCTACTCACTCACTGCGAGTGGGACCCAGATACCCCTCAAATAAAACCCGCCTGTTTGCTATCCTGGCCCCAAAATGGTCATTGATGTCTGAAAACTCACCTATTTCGACTACATGAACTTAGACAAAGCTGTTGCAACGACTACCTGAAGTAGAAAGGACTGCGCTACACTGCCTGGTATTAAAGCAAGCTACTAAATATTTCTTACATGAAGGGGTCGTCAGCCATGCGGGGCCAGGCCACGTAGCAGAGGGTCCTGCGGGGCAGAATTCGGGTAGTGGAGAAGTAGCAGAGAGGGAAGGCCAGAACTATGGCCAGACTCCAGATACAGACGATAACTCCTGTGGTGGCCTTCGCCGACAGACGAGGCTTCAGAGGATGGATGATGGCCATGTACCTGCAGGTCAGAAAGACAAAATTGTGTTGAAAGACGCGACAGCATACATGTGTAATTGTAATACAATTTCACGGTGGTGTTTGATTTTCAGTGAAATCGATGTGTGATTCATTCCAAGAAACTGTGATGAGATTTAGTTTGAACCAGCTGAATATACATCCAACTCAGGATACTTCATGATTTTCAAATTGCTGTTAACGCAGGCCTAGCGGCAGAAATTCAATCTTCATTAAATGGTAAAGAATGTGTCTCGTCACGTCACCTCAGTCACTGGAACTCTCTGAGGGACAACAAGAAAGATGCCCCGTCTATTCGTTGGTAATTGCTTGACATGTATTCCATGTGTCTCTTTGGCCCTTGTGTTTGGCAGTGTGTGAATAGATTATTAGTTGTCCAATCAAGTGTGTGCTACAGCAGTATGTGTTATTTGGGATCCAAGGAGCATGCACAATGGTGGCTGATCTAATAGACTTGTAACCGCTGAACAATGTAACTCCTCATTTTCCTCATCTGGCCTTGACGTAACTCCTCTTTCATCTAGACCAACTTGGGGTCTAGCCAGTAATAATTGAACACACACACACACACACACACACACACACACACACACACACACACACACACACACACACACACACACATGCAGCAGAGAATTAATAAATAATTTCCCCATTCTTTTGTTCAACCTGGGAGTCTGGTACGCCTTAAACTGCATGAAAGCATTCCGACAACGTATTGTTTTGAAACCATGTCATTGCCTTGTGACAACACAAGCTAAACACTCACTTTATTACCGCCCAGTGTTTAACTAGCAGAGATGACCTTGGATGAGCCTTCCAACACAAGTAGCCCAACATTATGCTCACAGCTAAATGTCAAGTGCTGGCTCATCTGTCTTCAGAGTTGAGGAGTGTGTTTAATATTTGAGACATTCTCACTTCACAGCATCTTTAAAAAATACTTAAAGGGTCAGCTCACATGACACCACAAATAGTATCTAGCAATGCAGATTGTTTGGGTTTTGTTCATCATCTCCTTTCAGGAACAATTACCCCCATTACACTTTACTTCACAGATATCACTGTCAACGGTTTTCATGGAGACTATAGTTGCGGATGAATAGTCTTTCTTGCTTAGGAAGGTTGCTAACTGAGTAGTATTAAGTGGCAGCCATGATACGAGCCGGTCGAATTATGTAAATGATGAGAAAAGATGCATAAATCTTTCCTTTCTTATCTCATTTAGCAAAGGGAACAGTGGACCATGCTTTACAAAAGGAAAGAAGATAATGCTGTCCCACATTTCAGCAACATTTAATGTGACGCACCATTCCAAATGAAAAACATCCTTCTTGAGAGGTGAGGTTCTGATTTGGAGAAGAATCCTTACTTGAATTGTATAGCATTGAGTTTAGCACTGCAGCTCACTCGTTTTCTATTTGTTATAAATCAAGTTGCTAGAAAACAAAAAAACTGATAAAAACATCGGTTGTGTAAGTGCAGTTGGATTCTCTTGGCACCTCGTTTGTCTTTTCCTAAGACCTGATGAATTCTCCATTACATCTTTCCTTGACCTCATGACGTTTTTTCATCGAGTTCAAGGAAAACAAGTTAGGAAAACACAAAGGACGTCATTTCTTATGACAATTCAACCGCAACCCATTTCTCCTCCTGAAAGTAGTTACGCCAAAGACTGTGGATCATCCAGAGTAACAGGAACATTATCTCTGGAAAGGCACTTTGCTGTTGTTGATTTTTTTGCTGCTGCTGATGCAAAATTCCCATTAACCTATATTTTATTGGGGTGGATGCAGGAATGTCACAAATTAAACCATAATCTGCATGAGTTCATAGTGAACCGAAAACAGCAAATAGCACTTGATATTCTCAGCGGTGTGAGACTTTAGTGTCTTTCAGTTCTACCTGCACACAAAAAAAAGGCACCATCCGACACCATTTTATCACAAAAAGCCTCAAAGCTTCACCGGTGACCACTTAGACAGCAACCTGCGTTAATTTTGTTCCAGTGCCTAAGGAAACACACTTGGCAGTAGAGAGTCAACAGGAAGGACAAATTCACAGATGATCACGAACTGTGGCCTCATGCCATTTCAAGACATCAGAGCGGAGACAGCACCATACTGGGGTTAGGAAAAGCATGACCCGAGGTTACATCTACATCATTTAGGTCATGCCGATGTTCTCTTTCTCAGTACACAGTGACAGAATCAAACAGACACTGCGGGCCAAAAATACAAACATGCAAGTTGCTGTAGAGTACCCAAAATGAGCACGTCCTCAGAAAAAACATTGAGCCCCTTGTGTGTCAAGGAGAAGTAGTGGAGGAAGAAAACACCTCACAGAACAACACAACTCACTGTGACACTTGTACGATAGCTGCAGACGCACACTGTGCGTGCATTCAGCATTTTGTTTTCATTATGTTCGGCCAGTGGTTCCTTCCTTCATCAGTCTAATCCCTTTATTCAAACATTATGACGTATGATGGCCCGCTGATCAGTATCAAAGCCCGACTGATAGCGATGACTGCATCACTGCATTACTGGAAACGACGGGGGCAGGAAAAGAGAAAGATGGATCAACAAAGAAAGAAGTGTAAAAGAGCAAAGAAGATAAATAGTATGAGTTCATGTGGCAGTAAACCAGAGTCAGAGAGCATAAAAGCATGGAGGACATGGGGGATCTTTTCTAGGGTGTTGGCACACAAAGCGGAATTGACTGCAGTGCAGACTCTTTGGAAAACAACATTTCCAGTCTATGATTGATTGGCAGTGAAATGTAAAATGAAATATTTGGAATAGGCTCATCATGGGTGAGATGGCAACTACCCTGCTGGGAAACCGCCTTTCCATTATAGTAATGCAAATCACAAACAACTAGACATCACCCTCAACTGGGAGCTGAAATAAATGTGGAGGCTACTTAAATCAGCAGGGAGCATAAACTGTAATGAAATAATGATAATTAAACGGACAGGAACTCCATATAAGTAAGTTCTTAGGAGCATGAGGGCACACGCTAGAACATTAAATGACTTGAACTGCATAAGCATTGCCAAATGGAGTGCACTTTGTCTTCAAGCAATACATAACACTGATATGAGTTTTTTTAAAGCAGAAGATCCAATTTTCCGCCACTGCTGGTAGAAAGTAACCAAGTGGAATAATCAAACAAGATGTCCAAAACATCACGTGTTAAGCACTTGACATGAAAGTCTTTAGTTGACCAGGCCTTTTTTTACACGTCAGCTTTTCAAAATATTTATGTTCTGTGCATGTGATCAGGATATTTCATTGTTTTCTTTGATGGTTAAACTGCGTTTAATGTCATCTCTATTACAATGGCTTTATTGCTTTCACCCCTTTGTTCTTCAAATACACAAACTAATTGCTTATGAATTAATCCCAATATAGTCCCGATTTACACAGAGATGCATGTAAATATAATCTAAAATGAAAATGATTCAACATTTAGTATAAAAAACAACAACGCATTACATCTAGCCACACATGGGGGGGCGTGGGGACGATTAAGCATAATTAGTCATTCGTTAAATGTACTTCTTGCAGCATTTCACAAGCCCACCTGTCCACAGCTATCGCAGTCATGGAGTAGATGCTTGCAAACACAGATGTGACCGGGAAGAAGTTGTGGAATTTGCAGTACCCTTCCCCGAAGTACCACTCCCCGTGGGCGGCGTAGACAAAGTTTATCAAAGTGTTAAACGCGGCCATTGATGCGTCCGAAAACGCCAAGTTTAGAAGAAAATAGTTGGTCACAGTCCTCATACGCTTGTGGGCAAGAATGATCCATATCACTATGAGGTTTCCAAACACCGCCACCGCCAGCACAGTGCTGTAGGCTATGGACCAGAGAGCGACGCGCCACGGCGGCTGCACAAACTGGTTGGTGTAGTTCCCCGTTATGTTGGATCCGTTGTGTGGAGCTGCCATCCTCTTCTCCTTTCCCCCCTAGTATAGTAAATGCGTTGGTTGTTTCACGAGTCAAATCTACTCACTGAGGTGCAAAGCTAGAATGGCGAGAGAGGATTTGCGTGTATGCACCATTGCGCGCAATTTAAGCCCAACACCGTCCCTAAAACACACACATATTTCCTCCTCAGATCCCTACAGTGAATATCTCCAACCGTTCTGCACTTTTCAGTATAAAGTAATATGAATCAAAACGCGGTGAAACATGTAACAAGTAGCATCCACTGCCTGTTGAATGTGGGTGTGAGCGCACAGCCTCTCCTCCAGCAGCAGCAGCAGCAGCATCAACAGGCAGGGCACCGTGCGCACTCAATGACGCACAAGTGGCACACACGATGAAAGAGATTGAGTGATACTTGTGGCTGCTGTTTTAAACTTCATGAATAAGGGATGGACCGTGTTGTCTGTCTTCATGGTATACAGTCAGTCATCTTTATCTTTTGTGATCTTTCAGATGATCTTGTGTCAGCAGCGTTTTGAAGAAGCCACAAACAGGATATTAAAATATTGCAGGCAGTGTGTGTTGCAAAGACACTATCCTTTCAAGCCCATACAGTTTAGCCTCACCTCCTCCTGTTAGGTTTTCCACCACAGTCAAATTGTGTGTTCTCTTAAATCATCCTGACAGTGCACCGCACCTGTAACTGAATGGCTGTGACTTTCCCCCTTTCTGTCAAATTAATATTCACAACTAACAGACTGAAGTTCCCTCCAGACATCCAAATGTTCAAATTGGATACACGTCCTTCATCTGCTTTCATGGCCTTTAGTGCTCTGGTAACCTCTAAACGGGTACCGTTATATGTTTTTCAAAGGCTGATCTGATCCAATCAATCCAGTAAAGCTGTTCAGCAGACACTACAGACTCACTGTACAGAAGCATATGGCCAGAATCATTTTAGTTATTTGAAACAACACCCATATGATATATAAAGATGCCAATATGAACTCCCCAGTTCACAGTCAAGTGAATTTTCCTCAGTTTACATTTTTGATTTTTGAGGTAAGTAATAGAACATTGTCACTACACTCCTCTGCACTGCAGAGGAGTGTAGTGATTGCAGTCCATGTAATGTGTCAAAATGTTGCGTCATGTGGATGCATTATACTGTACAACAGAAGAAAACATAATTGTACCATTTCACAAATCCTGAAATTCTAAAGTTATTTGTAATGTGTACGAATGGATACAGATTCATACAAATAATTAACATTTTTTAAAAGGTTAACCAAACATCATATTCTCACCGTTTACCTGATGTTTTCAAATCCAGCTGACAGTAAAGGTAAACTTGAGAAATCGAGAGGGTTTCGTGGTACAGGAACAAAACCTAAACTTATCCTTATTAAAACAATATTTAATTATTGCAAGATGTTGTTAAAATGATTGATGTTGTAGTGGTTTGAAACAAGGGACTTTGTGTCAGGCCCAGCCTATGTAAATCAAATGATTTCTTTTCTCTGCTGTGCAATTCTCCGTGTTAAAGCCGATAGAAATTCATGAGACACTGACAATTTTGAAGTTTTTTCCCCCAAGGATATGTAAATACTGTCATGATGTCAAGTGTCATGATGGGGACTCAGTTTAATAATTCAACAGTTTTTGCGGTGTGACAATAGAGCATACATATTCAGTGATTTAGATCATCTGAACGAACGGGTATACATATGAATACTGATAATAGGGCAATTTAAACATTTGATTGTGTTTTTGACTTCAGTTGGAAGTCTACTGTGGCATTTCTTTATGTATGAACTGTAACATTTATTTAAAAGACCTCAATGTAAGTTGATATTGAAAGTATATTTTCCCCAGAGAGAATTAGTCTATTAGGAGAAAAGGAGAGAAAAAGCCAGTAATAGAGCAAAGCCTCAGTAACTACAGTATTTGATCACTGCTGAAAAACCCTGAAGGGCTTTCCAGTTGTCAACCGACTGTGCAATTTGAGAGTTTTTTTTATCACAGCACGGGGGACGTCTTGCCATTACATTGTGATTGAAAGGCCACATGTGATACATGCAGGGAACAACCAGTGGGAAGATAGATGCACAAGAAATACTGTATTTAGAAACCATGTAACCATGACAGGTCATTTGTTTTAATAACAAGATAATGAAAGGAAAAATAAAGACCACAGTGTACATTGTTTACGTTAAAATTGTTGCTCAGTTTCCATTTTTTGATATCCACCTTATGATGATGGAAACCTCACTCACTAGTGTAAGAAATGTAACGCTTACAAGAAAATACATTATTTCCTAGCATTTTTGGGCTTTGTTGACTGACTAGAAGAGAGAGGTGGATGTCACACAACAAAAAGGTCCCCAGCCAGAATTGAACCAGGGACATGGTGATTATATTAATTAATCCTAAAGCAAAAGGCTCAAAGAACGACCCTGAAAGACATATTTTGAAAAGGAATACAATGATTCAAGTTTGAGGGCAAAAAGCAAAAGGTTCAGCCTGATACAAAAACACCGCTGGGACCCCATTAGGCATATTGTGCACATGTTATTAAATCAGCATGTGCTTTACAGTAATAGCTGTCAAAGAACACAGTAACCCACACACAAGTTTATTTTTTTAAATGCTTCATCTGCTTGTGATGCATATTTCCACAGAGACTAATCTTGACCCCCGTCTGTTCTCTCCTCTGATCCTAGAGAAACATTCTGCTAAATGAGGAGCTGTGGGCTCATCGTGTGGCCGTGGCGTTGTGTTGTGTGCCTTCAGACTTGAATGTCATTTGGTGATTACATTTTGACATAACATTTGTCACGTCACCCACTGCATATTTCTTTTGAACATATCAAGGCAACGGTTCAGCTGCCGAGTTGTCGTCAGCTCTTTTCACAGCTGCGTCTGTGGTGTGTCAGAACTCGTGTCAGGGCTCGGGGCTATTTGCTTTGATCAATTTAAAAACGTAACCAGGGACAGCAATTTATTTGCTAATGAAAGAGCAATGTCCTAACCCCAGACATTAACAACTGAACATTACGATCCGAAGAAGAATACCATGTGAAAGCTTTACTTTGAAGCTTATTGTACTTTAGTATTCGTGTGCAAAGTGAGTGTGACATTGACCACTGTCAATCAATTAAAGGCTATTAGAGGACATGTTTGTGCCACTGAAACATTTTGGCACACATTCAGAGTGAATACTGTTTTGTTTCACCCAAAATGAGCACTGTTAAAAAGTAAGTATACATGCACATGTTCTACAACTCCTGCATAAGAAATCAGGAGAATACTGGAGGTATTGTAGAGCTTTAAAGAACAATTAGGCACTGCAATAATTTGTGAATATTAACTGCTACTGACAATTACCCTAATAATGATAACAAGGTAAGTGTAAATAGATGTTAGCATATCAGCAGCAGCAATGTTCTGGTTCTCCTTCCTTCTATTAATGCAGCGTTTCTGTCTGGACCCCTGACCAATCAGTGGACGTAACTTTCACTACATTCATATATGCATTCCCCACTGTGAGCGCTGGGGTGGAGGGCTCGACAGACTATTGGCAGTTTTTCGTCAATACAGCGCCATTAAATGAGGGAGTTTGTTGCTCTAGTTTTAAAGCACCACGAGGACAATATGCTCCTAGTATCTTAGTACTGTACGAGATAGACACCGGTAAAATAATAACTTGGATAGATCCTATACTCACAGAAAGGTAATACCAAAAAAAAATATGTCCTGCATTCCAAAATGTCCTTTTGCAATATGGCAGACTTTCAGTGTGTTATTTAGTAAATGTACAATATTACTGGTTAGTTATTGCTGATTCATTAAGATATTAGAGAGATGAAACCCTCTTTTTAATGGTCACACATGCAGAGCACACAGCACACACAGTGACATTTGTTCTCTGCTTTTAACCCATCCTAGTACCAGGAGTCTACTAGGAGCAGTGGGAAGCTAATGTACAGCACCTGGGAAGCAATGGGAGTGAGGGGGATGTCTGGTGCCTTGCTCAAGGGCACCACAGCAGGGCAGGAGGTGATCTGGGACCTCTCCAAGTAGCAGTCACATTCCATTTTTTTAGGTCGGGTCGGTGACTTGAACCAGCAACCTTACGGCTCACAGTCCAAGCCCCCACTGACTGAGCCACTGCCGGACAATCAGCAGCATTTTAATGTTGCAGCTATTTGAGGTCATTTAATCTGTAAAGTATCATTTCAAAAAATTATAATGTTTTACCGCTGGTTAGCATGCAACTTCTGTGTAACTGTCCACTTTAATGACTGCTTGGAAAATAAATAAATAAAATAAAAACACAGACAAACGCATCACTTCACTTTCTTACAGGGTATCACTTCGTTAATTTAAATGAACAACAATACAGGCAATATGCCCCATGTTATGTAGTTCCCATATAAAACAAGAATATGAAAATATATGTAGTTGCCATTAATTAAAATTATGCTTGTCATCCCAGAAAAAACTGTTAAATAATATAGTATACAAAATAAATCTTTGCGAACATCTGTGGCAATGACAAATTAAATACAGAATCTCATCAGATTGAATGAACACTAAGCCAGAGCGTGTTGTGCCCCTGGGCCTCTGTGCTGACACTTTATTAGAGAGTTGGAAAAAAACATCTTCACACTGGAGAAGGTGAGGCAGAAGCAGTTGCACTTCAACCTTGTGATCTGTGTTAGTATTAACTTTGTGTGCGTCAATAGGTTTTTTCTTAAATAGCGCTCGGGAGTCGAACCACTAAACCTGAAGTACCCACGAGGTGGCCACCGAGCACTCCAGCTTGATTGGCTTAATTCAAAGTTAAAAGGGAGAGAGAGATATCCTAACATAATTATACATTTGTTACACACTTTCAATCATCTGGAGGGAAGAAGAGGCAGAGAGAGGCACTGAAAGAGTTGTTTCCATTATTTAATAAAATGGGGAAAAAGGAAAGATCCCAGGGAAGGAAGGATGGAAGTGATAATTATAAGGAAAACAGGGAAAGATGCTAGTAAGATGGCAAACTGTGGACCTATGAACATCACACGTCTGTAAACTGTACTTTTTCAAATCAACTGTGTGTGGTTTGAAACAATTATCTTCTCAGGAAGAGATCTAGTAAAACATTTTTACCACCAGTCCCACAGGGTGTGTTCACAACTGGAACAGCTGTGCAGCCCTGATTGTTTGAAGAAAGAGGTCCGGACGTAACAAGAAGCTGACACAGAGGCAGAAAAAGCCCAAACTTTAAACAGTGATAATTCAAAAACGGTGAAAGATCTCAAAAAGCTGGATACAAGTTTAATACTTCAAAGTCTTATGACCATTTTGAAAGCTTAAATGAAGTCTGTAGCCGATTGTATGAAGGACTAGAAGATCAGAGTTGCTGAAGAGCATTTGAAGATCCCTCCCATTCGCATCTTTTAAATCAATATTGCTGAGTCAGTATTCACACTCATCTAGTATCTTTCTATCGATGACAAAATCTGATATGTTGAATTTGATCATTTATTACAATGTTGTCAAATCAAACAAACGCAAAAAGTAAACTATAGCTGTCAAAATGATGAAATGTACTTAACATAGGATTAGAAATACTATACAATGCAAATACTCACATTAAAAATACTTCATATTTGTACTTAAAAGACAGTACTTGTGGGTCTAAATGGTTCACACTGTTGATATTCTGTGTTTTTCTTATTGTCAGCAACCAAACAACATTTTGTTATTTCTATCTACAAGCATTGTTCCTATATCCAAACCAGAAATAACTTTCTCTGTGACGTATTCCTCCATTGTTGTCCAAAATTGTTGTGCGATGTCTCTTTAATACGATGCAAACCTTCACAGTAGAGCACCAAATGTGTCTCCATCTGCAGCTGAAAATAGTTTGAACAAACTCACCATTTCCTCTTGTTTTCTAAAAAACTATTGCAGACCGCTGTTTTAGAAAAGGATTCAAGCCTTATAAAAAACTCAAGACACATTTAATTTGGAGCTGAGAGTTTGAAAGTATTAAAAGATGGACTTAATAACACCAGCATCGTTCTTTACGACACATACCATGTGCAGAAGCCCTACCTGAAAGAATTCACTACTTCAATAATTCATTTGATGAGTTTCATTGAGAGTGCAGTCGTCGCTGACACGGTGGATACATTCAGGATGAACGGAGTTGAGCAGCAAGAAATGTAAAGTAAACAGCTTTTCTGCTCGGCTGCACGTCTTTAACAGAACCTAAAGTAAAATATGACCATTGTTATAGTGCTAATGCTGGTCAATACAGTGAAGACCCCCAGGCTTTGTATCCTGAAGAGAAATATCTCCACTGGGAAATCAGCCTTATAGGCAGCAATTTCCCCAGGATGAATGACTTGCGCTCCAGCACTTTATCGTGCCCAGTCTGCCAAGAAGTTTTCATCGGCTATTACAATTGATTTCATGACAACATAAAGTATATGACATTAATATTTATACAGCCTATAGAGTGTGCTGAACAGTTCCAGATAAAATCAAAGATTTTCAAGTATTAGACGATGTGATGGGAGAAAACACACTCAATCTCTACAGTTAAAAATGTATTTGAAATGAATTGTAGTGACAACACTATGTGTTGAAAAGTGGCGGATTGATTGTATTTTTTCCACACAATTGATTCATAAATTTCACACAATAAAAACTCAAATGCCATTGCTGTCAATCTCCTCCATTAGGGCCCCCCAAAGGATAATCAATCATAGACAGTACTGTAGCTAGCTACACATAAAATATATATATATATGTAAAAGTGCAGTAGCCTAATAACTCACAAACGGCACAATGTCCAAGAGGAAAAAGGGAAGAGACATTAGAAACTACTTTAGCAAGCAGATCTGTAAGTCACTATTTTATAGGCTAACATAAAATCTGTCAAATAAGACATATCATCTTAGTGTTTACAACCCTAAGGCTATTTTATCTGGCTAATCAGCCCATCTACATTGTTATTGTACAGTACATGTGTCATGGTTAAGCAAATAGGTGGACCCAAATACAAAAGTAACAGGTAGGCCACAGGAACTGAACAAAATAATAATGTATTTACCAGACTCAGGAATAACAGAGCAAAACACTTAAAGCAGCGACAAGGACCAACTCAACAGCTGCAACCAGCGGGATACATAGACCAAGAAATTAACTAAAACTAAAAACACAGGTACGGTATATACACACAGAGAACTTATCACAACAACAAGGCACAGACTCCAACTGTGCCTTGTTGTTGTGATAAGTTCTCTGGCCAGACACAGGAGGGATGATGAATGTAGGGCAAGCAACAACACAGGTGCACACCTGTAAGACCTGTGCAGCACAGGTGTGCAGGGGATAATAAGGCTGGAAAGGGCTACGGCAACACAAGAGGTACAAACTGTGTGGAATAACCGATCCAAAGCAGAAAAATGAAACACCCAAAACAAACACCAGACTTCCCAATGATCAAGCGATAAACTCTAAACAGTGTCTCTCTCTCTCTCTCTCTCTCTCTCTCTCTCTCTCTCTCTCTCTCTCTCTCTCAGGCATGGTGATGCTCGCAGCGCCTCCAAGATTAGCAACAAATCTCCAACATCTCCGTCTAACCATTCAGCTGTGCCAGTTCTTATATGTTCTTATATGATTCGCTTTATCTATGGTTTATTTTTTGCATTAGAGCTTTTGAATGTGGTGGTGTCAACTTCTCATCAGTGCTGAGGGACTAATGCAAAAAGATGAACAGTAGTCACATGCTTAGCCGCTTTCACACTGGAGAGAGTAAGTGGCGTTTATCTGTTATCCTTTAGACACCTGGCTTTGAGTGGAAACGCTTCAGTTCTGTTCACGGGTGAAGTGGCGAAAATTTGTGAGCCTTTAATGTGAAAATGTCATTTTCAATCAAACATGTTCAGTGATGTGAGCAATGTGCGATACGCATAAACACATTTGAATGGTAATCTCTAACATGTGCAGTTCTTTCTGTCTCTCAACTGAATGAAAACCTCTACCTTCAAGTAGAAACTATTTTCAATTAAAGATTTAAGATGTACTTTCATAGCGCTGTAGCACAAAGGTGTGTGGAGCCATCTCTACTTACTGCAAGGTGTGACAGTTATTTGTGTGGGAAGGAGGAATGCAACAGTTCAGTACAGTATATGTTCACACACTGCAGCAATGTTACCAAACAAAAACAACAAGATGAGTTCTAAATATATGACTAGTTGTCAATAGCCAAACTAATTATTTCAAGTTCTCCAAATCAAACAACAAAACACACCTTTACCCTCTAGAGCGACACATAGAGGCGTTTTCTGATCTGACGCTCCTATTGGTATTTCAAATAAAGGTCATTCACTTAAAATCTTACTTCAACATAAGAACAGAAGTATTATAATCAAAATGTACTGAGTGTAAAGTAAAGTAAGTACTTGAAACCTTTAAACCATCCGAGAAGAAAAACTCCCTCTTTGGTTTAACAGCTCATGATTCATGTCCATGCCAAGGCTATAAATATATTTTGAAAACATAGAAATATGAACATATCACACCCATTCTCAATTCTCTGCATTGGTTACCAATAAGTTAGAGAATTGATTTTAAAACATTGCAGCTGGTCTACAAATCACATACTGGTCAATGACAAAACATTTTTTTGGACAATTACTTGTGTCTATTGATTATTATTTTATCGTTTTAAAGTTTTTTAATCATGTCTTACTTTTTAATTCATTCAATTGGTAAAATATTTTGAACTGCCACTATTGTAGAACTGCAGCAATTTGGTAGCCAAATAAATTTCCTTGCCTTCTCTCTATTTATATATATATATAAGCTTTTGCGCTTCAGTCCGAGAGCTACTGTATGCCATGTGATTACTTGTAAATCCTTGATATTTACTCACCTCGTGTGGACAACAGTGGACACTGCAGAGTTGGGAATAGCAGGGGGTTTTCCAGTATATGACTCTGTGCATATCCAGACATGAAAATCACAATAAATAGGACAATTGAAGCCAATATTTTATTTGAATTGAATATCAATATTGTCATTGGCAATGTTTGTCCATTGAAGTACTCTTTAGTTTGATATATAAATACAATGGCAATACATTTTTAAAACAAGTCCAAGTCTGTATTTCAGCCAGTCGATAGTGTTTCGTATTGTTTTGTCTTTTGCAGTTTTTAATTATTTGTCATTCAAGAAGCCAGTCCAGTAAGAAAGATTTTTTTTGTGATAAAGATTCTATTGTGGCTGATTAGTAAAGTGTTTTACAGAAACTACGGGTTTATTTTTTCTCCTCTTCACCCTTTCCATCTTTTGCTTGCTCATCTTTTTCCTCTCCCTTCTTTTCCTCTTTACCTTCTTCTTCATCTTGTTTTATCACCTCATCTTTTTCTTCTTCTTCTTCTTTTTCTTTTTCTTCTTCTTCCTTTTTCTCCCCTTCCTTCTCTTCCTCTTCCCTTTTCACCTCTGCTTCCTCCTCACTCTCGTCTTCCACCTCCTCTCCTGTTAGGTGCTCCAGATCTGCGATGCGATGTCTCAGAGCCTTGTCAGTGTTCTTGTAATTTCCAAGAATCTTCTTGAGCTTGAGTTGCATCAGCTCCATCGTGTTGTACAATTTGTTGACCTTCTCCTCCAGCTCCTTGGCCTCAGGCATGATGTTAGCTGGGTCCAAATCTATCAGACCATCTTTCATCAGGATCTCCCGCCCTTTGTCCTCCAACATGCCTTTGGCATCCGGGTACTCTAACAGTGACTCCATCAGGTCATCCTTGGACAGGCAGAAGAGGTCTGAGTAACCGATGCTGCGGATGTTCGCTGTTCGCCGGTTGCCTGCTTTGCTGCCTTTAATATTGAGAATACTGATCTCACCAAAATAGCTGCCGTCTCCCAACACAACAAACTGTGTGACACCATCATCAGCAACAACAGCAAGTTTCCCATCTTTGATGATGTACATCTCACGGCCAATATCACCCTTTTTGCAGATATAGTCTCCGGGACTGAACACCTGTGGCTGCAGCTTGAGTACCAGCTCGATCAGTAGGCCTGCCTCACAGTCTGCAAAAATTCGAACTTTCTTGAGCGTTTCCATGTGGACTTGGATGCCGATCTCAGCCTTTAGCTTGTCTGGAAGATACCTTAGCACCTCTCTTTCATTCTGTGCCTTGCCGTTATTCCACAGATAGTCAAACCACTTGATGACTCGCAACTCGAGTTCAATGCTGACCTTTCGGGCCTGTGAACGAAAGAAAAACACAAACATTCAACATATAATCAAAAGACTTGTATATATTATTTTGCTTATACTTGTTCCAAATCTTTAAGTGGCAAAAAGAAGGTCCATCTACATGCATGTACTGCTTGATGTTGTCAATCCGGGACTGAAACTGAGCTTGGGCAGCATTCATATTGGAGATCATGGTGGCGATGTTTCCCACAATGGTGGCAAAGATCAAGACCCCCACTAAAAAGTCCACAACATGGAAGAAGAATTCGGAGTCCAGGGCTGGTGGTGGAGTTTCTCCGATGGTAGTCAGGGTCAGTGTGGACCAGTAGAGGCTGAACGAATACTTCCTTCCAAACTCTCCAAACTCAGGCTTTTCAGGATCATCCAGAGCCGGGTAAACCCAGTCGTCGGCACCAAAACCAATGTATTTGGAGAAAGAGTAGTAGAAGCAAGCGTTCCAGTGGATGATAATGAGGATGTACATGATCAAGTTTCCGATTCGGAAGAGGTTGGGGTAGTTGGTTTTAGTCTCCGTCCTCGTAAAGAACTCCAACATGCGGCCAATTCTCAGCAGCTTGTTGATGCGGATCTCTGGGTAGTCAAGCCCGAAGTACAAATAGAGGACGTCTGTGGGCAGCATGGAGATAAAATCCAGACGAAACTGGAAGGTGGCGAAGTAGCGGTCAAGAAGTAGCTTTTTATCTTTCACCATCAGGCCTTGTTCAAGATAACCTGCATTCAAAGAGGTTGAAAGAGACAGTATGTACAAGGTTTTCCCTTCATGAGTGAAATTAAAACTCCTAAAGAAAGGTTGGAATTAAATCAGAAGTATTCCCTACTATTGCAATAATCACTTGCTGATGACACACAGGTGATCGGAATTCAAATTCAACTTGTTAGGCAACTTTTAGAAACAGTTGTCTGCATTATTGATGATCAATCTTCATGCAATTTAGTTCTTCATAAGTGTTTTAAATTCATTTGTAAAGTCTTGTTCTCACGTTGTAATTAGCTGTCATCTTAATTACATCTATTGTGATTTAGATTTAGAAAACAATGAAACATTATGTCCATTATAGGGTGAAAATGTTTTCCTCTGAAAATAATGTGTTTAAAATACTTTAGGTTGTCATTGCTTTTTAAAAGTCTACCTTATTACAACCCTCACATGCCCATATGTACATTGAAACAATTCTGTATTCATTCTTCATGACCATACCGACCCCTTCTAATGCAATTTCAGTTTAAAGTGACGGGTACAAGATTCAAAGTTGTTGTTACTGTATATACAAAAATACATGTTCATGTTAAGCAGAAGCTAATATAAGGCTTTAGCAGTCTGAATTAGTCAAATGAAATGGATATCTTCCAGAGTTGCAGCCTTTTTTAGTAAAAAATTAGCTGCAGTGGTAGCCACACAAACAGGGTATTTGGAAAATATACCCGTTAATTTGTCTAACTCAGACTGATGAATCCTCATACTGTATTATCTTCAGCACATTCTTTGGAAAGCATTTTTGCACGAAACAAGAACTTTATTTTTTACATTAAAATCACATTGGGAAGTATTTTTGATCAGGAGGAACAACAGCAGCTGTCCATAATTCCACCAGTGTACATGTGGGTGTTGATTTTAAAACAGAATTGGAAAACAATAGGAACTTATCCTTTTCCAGATTTTGATTGCGAGGCTCCGGCCATCATTTTTACCTGTTCTGGTCTTGAAGAAAATATCTGCCATGTAGATTACGTCTGAGGAGTAATCCAGAATAACCCAGTAAAGGATGTAGGTATGCTGCAGCTCCTCAAAGCAAGCTCTGTTTGCAGGAGAAGAAGAAGTGTTTTGTTAATTAAACCATGTTGAGCGCCTTCACAACTATGTCCTATTGTGCTACTGCTGCAGCCAATGTGGTCAATCAATTTAAAGTGCATAATTTCAATGACTGGACAAACATGTTTTGCAAATGTTAGCTACTTTACTTTCTCTCAGATGCAGTCACAAAACATAAATGGTTTTTGAAACAAAAACGTGGTGAGAGAAACAACCAGGCAAAAGAAAAAGCTCCAAAACATGTGATGGGAAAATAAATGTAATTTGGATTCATGATGGCAAGCAGTGAATGCTGAGCCCAAAGCACGTCGTGTTAATGTGGTGAAATCCTATCGTACAGGGTACTAAAACCTTTGAAGCTCCAGAGACACTTAAACACAAAGCCCCAGGGATGTGTTGGGTATATTTATAGTGTGCATTACAGCTGACAGTGTTTTGTCATGTTATGTTTTTGTCTCATTTATTTGGGACGATGTACATTTAACAGTCTTAATTTACCAAAGGCTGAGAACCCCTGAACTGTAGGATTCATTATTGCAGTGTATTCAAATTAAATCAGAGAATCTTGCCACCAGCTTTTGGAAGAATGAGGCTATTTCTCAGCTTAAAGTCAGCTGCTAAACTTCCAATAAGTTGTAACAGCTACATATGGACGAGGATATGAAAAGCACTTTGTGGAGCTGAATGGAATTATTGGACCATTTGAATGGGAGGGAAATTGCAGTGTTAAAAAAGAATCACAGATTTAAAGAAGTCACCTGGCTATGATCATGGTCCAGTTGTACATGACTGGTAGTGTGATGATGAACAGCCAGTTGTAATACAAATTCCCTGCAGGATTAATGATAAATGCTTCTTTTGGCCTATGAAAAGAAAGAAAGGAAGTTTAAATGTAATATATGAAAAAATATGACTTGAGGAAGTTGCTCTGAATGATGCTCTTACTTCTCCTTGTCTTTTGCCTTTTGTTTCTCTTTCTCTTCTTTTTCCTTTGCCTCTTTTTCTTCCTTTTCTTTCTCTTCTTTTTCCTTTGCCTCTTTTTCTTCCTTTTCCTTCTCTTCTTTTTCCTTTGCCTCTTTTTCTTCCGTTTCTTTCTCTTCTTTTTCCTTTGCCTCTTTTTCTTCCGTTTCTTTCTCTTCTTTTTTATTTGCCTCTTTTTCTTCCTTTTCCTTCTTCTCCTTCTCCTCGTCTCTGTAATGCACATGAATACATTGGAGAACAATTACATCCAATATTCTGTTGAAGCTAAAAGGGTTGTAATAAAACAATTAGTCATTCCTTTTATTTTTCTTCTTTTTCTCGCTAGGAAAGGATTAATTAATTAATTAATAAAACACATTTAATAGGCCTGAAATTACTTTAGCGAAATCAAAGAGAAACTGTGTTTTACAAAGCTTTCACTTTATCTTTTTGTGACCCCATTTTCATACTTACTCTTCATTGTTATTGCTGTTATTCATATTGAGCTGATTTGATTCAGGAGCACTTCTGAAGAGAACACAGCACGTTACACATGAAGTCAATTACTTTGTCATTAATTTATTGTAAGCTCTTTGTATTAAATCAGTTTTAAACGTGTCTTTTGCTTACAGGTCATCCTCGCTGTACTCTGCACTGTCTGTGGAGAGTTGTGGTACAGTGTGAGGTGGCACGCTGAGGTGCGGGAGGGTGGATGAAGTGGTCATGGCAGCAGTTCTGCAGTTTACCTTCGGAAAAATTAATCACAAGTGAAGATTTTTTTGTGAGTTCAAACACTCTTACATACTAAATTGGTCTGTCAGGGATATTATAAGCCTAACCGATCCTCCAATTAGGTACAGCTGAAACTATTAGTCCATTATTCCATTATTCCACGGACAGAAAATGAATCATTAAAAAAGATTTATAGCAAGAAATGCTAAAGTATAATTGCTACCAACATCTCAAATGTGAATTTTTGGTTGAGCAAAACAAGACATTTGAGGACGTCACCTTGGTCTCTGGGAACTTGTGAGGGACCGTTTACTGACATTTTATAGACAAAATGATAAGGACAATAATCGGCAGAAGACTCGATAATTAAAGAAATCCGTAGTCGCTGCTGTAAATGCCCAGTTTACATGCATTTGTTTGTTTTTTTAAAAGGTGATTCAAGTGCTAATATTGTATTTAATGTTGCATCACAGCTAAATGTATTATGTTCTTAAACCCCTAATTAATTTACACTGCAAAAAGTTCAAATTTGCAGTCATTTAATGGTGATACACAAAACATAAAATGACATTATTTCAAGCAGTATGTTTATTAAATTATAATATATATACATATAAATTATGTGATTCATTTAGATTTTCATCCACATCACACCTACTGTAATTGTCCCCTTGGTCAGACATCTTATATACAGCAAATTAGATTGAGTGACATATTCAGAGCTGTCTTATCAAGAACCATTACTCATTAAAAGTTAAGTGAATATATTCATTGCTGTATTTGCACTCCAAACCCACAGTTAGCAGAATTGCATCAAAAAACTGTATTATGTGACATTAAATCTGGTTGCTACAAAAATAGTTTTGAGTGTAGAAAATGACTCATAATCTGCTCAGTTCATTGTAACTTACCTATTCCACTTGTTAAAGTAATGTAAAGTCCATCTCCCTTTTATCCTTTTGTAGTTTGTTTTTTTCAAAATCTGGAAACTGACTCACAGCAGCAGCGCATTTCTTATATTAATCATTAATCACATATCAAAGTATAGCTAGACAAGTGTCCCCTATAAGAATTGAGTCTAACTAACTGTGTCATAGAGTCTCAGTGACCCTGATAAGGATTTGTGGATTAGACTTGGTTGAGAAGAGGAGAGGCAAACTTATCCTCCTTATTCGTCCACTCCAATGGGAGATAAGATTTGTTTGGGTGAAGTTTGGACAACCTTCAGCTTAATGAGGAACATTGATAACCATGTTGTGTTGGATTTTATTTCTTCTTCTTTTGCCAAATACAGGCTATCATTTTCCTGACCATTTGTGGAACAGCAGAGGATTTACTGTAGTCTGCACACACACACACACACACACACACACACACACACACACACACACACACACACACACACACACACACACACACACACACACACACACACACACACGCATAGCATATTCTGCTCAGTCAGCACCCTCAGCTCTGATCCTATTAGACTGTGCCGGGTATTACAGATTTCAGATCAGGTGGATCAGGTTCCTTTTACATGGATAAGAATCATGAGAGTGAAATGAAATCTGAACCTCTATCAGTGTTGAGTGCTGCATCCTTATAGCAGGAGATCCTCCTCCCCTGCTGCGCACTAGACATCCTGAGGTTCAGTGCACTCCCTGTGGGCTGATGTGGTGTTTGCATTGTAATGACAGCATGTTCTTTTATAAACTGAGAAGCATCTCTGGAAAAGTTGTATTTTTTTATTGAATCATTTTGGAACAACTATGTTTTTGCTATGCAGATACCATGTTTAGATACCTTTATTTGATAGTGAAGGTCGTTTTATAGCAAACATTTTGACGTGTCACAGGCAGCACAGGTGTAAATAACATTTCCAGGGAAACAGTCGTATAGGTGCGTGAGTACATGGATTTTCATGAGAAAACTCATGACTAATCAATCACAACTGAATTTCATCTACATAATTGCTAAAAGGATTTTAATTACAGACGGAAAGATTAACACAAAAAATCCCTTTTATAATTGTCCAATTCTGATCTAAAACATTTTTTTCTACGTCTCTATTCAATATGCCACAGCTTTTTCCTCGTTTTGCGCTGCATAAATCCTGTTGCTGCTTCCAGCTATTGCTTTCACTGCTAAGAGAAAAGCACTTAGGCTGGTAATAAGAAGATAACTACACTGCAGCAGGATCTGCTGCCACTCCAGTTGTGTCTGTCTCAGCTGCCAGTGGGGCCGCACCAGCATCAACAGGGACATCAGCTGCAGCCGCATCAAGAGCCACCTCAGGGGCTGCAGGGGCGACGTCAACGGGAACCACATCAACAGGAGGCACATCCACAACAGCAACATCAATTGGTGCAGTGTCTACAGGGACGTCACCCACAGCTGGCTCGACAGCTGCTGCTGCAGGGTCTGCTACTGCTGCAGGGTCTGCTGGTGCTGCAGGGTCTGCTGCTGCTTCAGGGTCTGCTGCTGCTGCAGGGTCTACTGCTTCAGGGTCTGCTGCTGCTTCAGGGTCTGTTGCTGCAGGGTCTGCTGCTCCTTCAACAGCTGGTTCAGCCTCAGATGCCTCCACCTCCTCAGCCTCCTCGGCCTCCTCTACCTCATCAGAGTTTAGAGGGGCAGCAGGAGCATCGGGTGCTACAGCTTTGGGGGCAGCGTCTTCATCCTGGGGCCGGGAAGATATAAAGAAAGTGATTTAGAGTTGACGTGTATTAATTTTGTCTTTTGAGATCACTCAGTTTTAACAGAAAGCTTGAGTACAAACTGGTGGCGTGGAGTTGTGAAGACGTGGACATCTACCAGGCAGGGAGGGTTTAATGAAAGATGCCACTGAGAGTATTATGAAGTCAAACTCAAAACAAAAAAGGAAACACCCGGGTGGTGCAAATGCCAAAGATTCACGTCTCATGTCTTGATAATTTTTCTGTCAAACAAACAATATGTCAGTTGAGTTTAGTATGAAGATGTCTGCTCACCTCTGACTCCTCATCTGATCCGTCTACAACAGCCACAGGAGCAGAAGGGGGGGCATCAGCTGACTGGGCCGGTGCAGCATCCACCTGCATAAATAAAACACTTCAATAAATCAATCAGCATATTCAACTGTGACAGATTAGATGTTGCGGGGCCGTATGTGCTTACTACTGCTGCCGCAGCTGGATCAGCCTAAACAAATTAATAATTCATGAAAAGGTAACTCACAGATTTCAGAAGTAATACCAGAGTTTCATTTATGTTCAAAGTATTGATATAAATCTAAAATAAAGTCATGTTGGAGTCTAACAAGATATAAACTTACAGCAGCATCAGCAGCAGGCAGGAAGGGGTTTCCAACTATTCCCTGAAAAAATACAGATTAATGATTATATTTAATGATTAATGCCAAACTATTGGAATAATGATCTATATTATATATTATAGTTTTTTTTCCTGTTTTTTTTTTGTTGGTGAAACTACATTGAACCCCGTCTACCTGCTGCTGGTACAGCCTGTACATCTCCATCCACCTCAGGGCTTCATTAGCATGTGCTGCAACCTGCTGAGCAAATACCAGACATCTCCAGACATGTGCTGCTATTAAGCCAATTACCCTCTCTGTGTGAGACAGCTATCATACTATACATTTAATGACATGACTAAAACATGGTAGGACATGCCATAGCAGACAGACACAGAATCCTCACAGAAAAGCAAAAGTCTTACTTTTTCCTCATTGCTGTCACTCTCCGCAACCTGCAAACCAAGCAAGAGAAAAGAGGAAGCAACAATGACTTAATACATTTTTCTCTAAAGCAAAGCAGTGTTTAAAATCTTAAAAGGTCATCAGTTAAATGACAGGTTTAGATGATGTTTAGGAAAGACTTACGGGAGCAGCCAAGGTAGTGACCAGCAGGCACATCATCAACACCAATAACTTCATCGTGACTGATCCTACAAAATAAAATATATGATATTACATTCAAAATAAGATAAAGTATTTCTGAAATGAAAATGAAGTCAAGATAAATGGCTTCAAGACCTATAATATCAGCAGGCCTATGTTTCTAACTTCGTATCAGATTGTTTGCATATAAAAAGTCCATCTCACCTTTTTTCCTGGTGCAGGGAGAAACTAAAGATGTGTCTCCTCAGGGATGGAAAGTAATGTACTTCATCTCTAACATAGATGCCATTTATATACTGGAACGTCCCGTGGCAGCCAATCACACCGAGTTAAACCCACAGAGCTATGTCTTTGAAGAAATCTCATGACACTTTGAAAAAAAGAGGCATGTAGGGTTAAGGCCCCTCTTATAGTTAATTACATGCAGTGCAAATATGCTTAGCACACATGCCCCTCTCTTAATAGCCCTAAAACCAAACAAAAACAGACAAGCTGACATAAGCATGATATGATGATGACTTGGTTTGAGTTGAATATTATGAAAGAATATAATACTACGATACTTTTCCTCAAATACACACGCTACACAACTCAGTGTACACTTGAGCAGTGGTGGAAAGTACATTTACTCAAATACTGTACTTAGGTACAACTTTTAGGTACTTTTCCTACTTGAGTATTTTCATTTTATGATCGTTTTTAGGGGAAATATTGAACATTTTAACTTAACTAATTTTGCTTTATAGTTATAGTTATAGTTACAAATATTAAATTGAAAACATACGCTTACCAAATGTGCATAGTTAAAGATTCTGAACTATTTAGCTTGTGACCCCTTTAAAAAAAGAAGGGTGTAATTGGTGTCCCTTGTCACGTTTAGGATGTGTATGAGGTGTCCCCTATGAACTTTCTAAGATGGTTTCATTTATTTAACTATTTGTAAAATGGTCCATTATTTCACAACATCAGACAAGATTGAAGGAAAGGCTGAACAATTAATACAAACTTGTGAAGCAGAACTTTGTTTTTTTCTTCTTTTTTAATCATCTCACGACCCCCCGAGATGTATCTTGTTAGCCTTTGGAAGGGAAACCACTGAACAACACCGTAGTGCAGTCGAGGTATAACTAATAGAAAATAAAGTACAATATCTAGCTCCACCTCAACCACCTACAACAGTAAAATAAAGTAAGATTTAGGACTTTTACTTGTAATGAAGCACTTTAACATGGTTTTATTAGGACCTTTACTTACATTAAAGATCCAAATACTCCTTCTTCCAGACATCTACATTAAACACTGAAATGTACAGTGTGTGTGTGTGTGTGTGTGTGTGTGTGTGTGTGTGTGTGTGTGTGTGTGTGTGTGTGTGTGTGTGTGTGTGTGTGTGTGTGTGTGTGTGTGTGCTAAAGGGAAGTGCTTTCATAGTGTCTGAGTCTCAACTGATCTCAGTGTTTGTTTTAGCTGGTGTGGTGGTATATCACAGTAATTTGAACACTGCAGGTTTCTTATGTTTATGTTGTGGTTCCTAATCAGATAATGAAGGACTTACTCTGTAATCTGAAAAACTGTATTTGAGACGTTCTTGCATCCAAAGTGCTGAGCTGAGTTTCCCAACACGTAACATAAAAAAAGATCTTTCTTCATTAGTTCTTTAAAACGTTTACTGTTGTTTACTGCACACATTGAGATTGTTCCTTTGTTTGCTACCTTGAAAAACTGTGAAGTGAGAAAATAAATTAAGTTATGAACTGAATATTTCCTATACCAACAGGAAATATTTAAATAAATTGTACTATAGTTGTAGAAAACAGTATATCATATCATATCATTCATATGAGTTCAATGATCAAACGATAAGAAAGGACGTCTTAAAACATTTCCTACAGTGGAAGAAAATGAAAAACTGGGTAATTAAAAATAAAATAAAAAGTTCACAATTTCAGCTATTTTTAAGAAGGTGCTTGTAGTTTTCGTCGAGTTCAGAAACCTTGCATATCCAAACTAAAGGGTGTTATCATTGAAACGTTGATTGGCCTACATGTGATAGGGACCTAACCCTACATTGGATTCCCTACTGTTGAGGTGAGACGCCACCTGGATCTACAGGTTAAAGAACAAGGCTCCTCTTGGCCTCAGAGGAACTTTGGTCTTCAACAAAGTCTACTGGAATTTGACCTCAGACGGCTTCTGTAATGTTTTTGCTTCTTTGTTGGTCTAAACCCAATTGATGGCTTGTCCACTATGATTGTCTTTGTAGGCTGACAATAGTAAAACACAAGGCAACACAAGCGATAAGGCTATAGGGATGACACTGCCTGTCAGTCACTCATTTGCTCCATTCATTTGGAATTAGTAAATGCTTTCATGCTAACATAATAAACTAAAATGGTGAACCTCATTAAAATCTTTAAAAATCATTAAAAAAATGAAACCTGTTAGCATGCTGATTTTAGTATTTATTTCAAAGCCCCGCTATACGTACAGCCTCAAAGAGCTGTTAGCATGGCTGTAGACGGCTTACCAATTTTCCAAATCCATATAAAATACTAATTCCAAGCAGGTTTTGATTATGTAATGTGTTCACAATGGAGAAGTAATTAAAAATGTACAAAACCATACAAAAAAATGAAATAAAAAATGCACCATATTAAATCAGCTATGACAGTTAATAATCCAGTGTTTTTAATTGAATGTGGGGAGGGTGGAAAGTTCCACTTGTGAAACTCCATTCTGTTAAATCAATAACAAATGAAAATGTTTATTATGGTCTGTATCAGAAAAGCTTTCTAAAATACAGCAACTTGTCAGTCAGGTGACTGTTGAAATGCATCCTGATGAAGGCACTGTGTGTGTGTGTGTGTGTGTGTGTGTGTGTGTGTGTGTGTGTGTGTGTGTGTGTGTGTGTGTGTGTGTGTGTGTGTGTGTGTGGGTGTGTGTGGGGGTGTGTGTGTGTGTGTGTGTGTGTGTGTGTGTGTGTTTCCATTTCTTACTTTGATGTGTGCCTGTGAAAGTATCTCAATAGAATAAGTGTGTGTTTATATATCCTTATAGAAAAATGATTGCAGAACAGTTCAGGATCAAAGCCACACATGTTCTGTTGCTCCAACCATGTTGCCATTGTTTCCTTATCCATCCGGAACTGCAGATGTTATTATCCAATTGTCCGACACAGCATTTCTTTATTACAACCTTTTTGTGATTGTGTATTTGCACATCACATAAATAAGTGTGTAGTACAAAGGCCATCTTGCTGTAGTTTTGACAAGTCAAAAGTTAAGGCTATTAAATGTGCTGTCAACATCTCCTCTGCTGTGGGTGATAGAAGTTATGAATTTATGTGGCGAATGTTCCAGGAAACAGAACTGTGGGGAAGAGACAGTCATAGCGTGAGAGCATGGCGCCTTAGTATTTTAAGTGTCTTTGAAGAGATAAATGTTAAGTCCTGTTGTGACAGGTTTTTGTCCCCAGGGGAGTGAGGATCAGGAGGATCGTTCCATTTATGGTATTTATTTTTCTAAGACATTTACATTTCACTGTTGGGGAATTTGTTCAACCACTGTGTCACTATATATATATATATACCTGTATTGTACATGTTGGGTTCAGAGATGACTTTAATCTTATATCACAGAACAGAGGTGTTCATTGACATGACACTTTATACAGTATACCTCTTACCTTTCCAACACAAACAAAAGTTTCTCTCTCATACATTTGACGTTACGATTCTGCCTTTGTTTCCTTGCCACTTTATCCTGTGGTGTTCCACAGGGGTCAATCATATGCCCTCTGCTTTTTTCAATTTCCATTGTTTGTACAATATTCATAAACAAAATTTCGAAACCCTTAATTTAGTAAAGGTCAACAGTAAAAAGCAGCATTGAAACACTTTGCTGCTAAACAGCACCACTTTTAATGTATGAAGTCAAATTCACATTATCTGCTTCCCTTTTCATGATGCCCATGTTTGCCTACTGATCCCATTCTGGGCTTAATTTTTCAGAAAATACACACTTCACAAATGTGATTGTGTTTGGCAGCCAGTGCTCATACCCCACATTTAAAATCTTGTTTCCAGCACATTGAGAAGAAATATTTAGTGTAAAGGATTATATTAAGCCATAATTATTAATTATTTTATCAACAAAAAGATAATCTGCAACAATGCTGATTGTTTGAATATTTTTTCAAGCAAAATGCCAACATATTTGATGGTTTCACCTTCTCAAATGTAAGTTTTTTCTGTTTTATATAATTGCAAACTGAACATCTTTGGGTTTTGGATTGTCAGGACTGGAAGGACAAACAAATAAAATACTATATTTGAAGAATATAGAAAACAGTGAAAAGTATGTATCACATATTTCCCATGTGATACATACTTTTCACTGTTTTCTAAAGTGTTCATAGACTAAATAAGTAAATGATTAATTGATCAAATAATAATCAGGTTGACCAACAATGAAAATAAGTTTTACTTGCAGCCCTACAGCTGGGTTTTTATGACATGTTACCACATACAAATAATACTAATCAAATTCAGAAACTTATTGAATAAACACAGAAAAAATTGTATTGCTTGAAAACTTAGACTTTATTTCTAAAGGAAAATTACATTTAAAGAAAAGTTCAAATTAGTTCATAAACATTGGCAGCACATTTGTATTACAAAGTACTTGATTAACACAATAATAGTGAACATATAGATGAGACTATAAAGTAAAGCAGAAGATTATTCAGAAATATGTTTCTTTCTATGCAGATGATGTTGTTATAATTGCAACAGTATTCTTAATAAAATATGGCTATCTAATGATCATTATTTTATCTTAACTTAAGAAAGCACATCCACACGTTGCAGAAACAGATTCAGTCATTTAACCAAGGAATAGGAAGGAGTGGTTTCGCCTTCTTGTCATGCTTCTCATCCACTTCACACCTTCACCGGCATCTGCAAAGACAAATAAGCAATGGAAAGCAGATATTGTTAATTTTACACATTCTACCCACAAATGACATTTTCTATACATTCTTACTCATAGTCATTTACAATATGTGTGTTCATTTGCATTTAAAGTGATGTATAGATTGATAAGAACCTGGTTTGTCTGCATGGGCTGGTCCTGCTGGAGAGGCTGCATGGGATCCTGGGAAGGCTGAGGCATGGCATCAAATGAAGGAATCTGAGAAAAGGAATATAAAACGTCAGAAGTTAAAATGCTCAGAAAACCATTTTATACTGTATTTATACTCTATATGTTTTTCCCCTCACATTTGGGAGTTGCTGGGGAATATTTTGAAGAGGATAGTCAAATGGGAGCACCTGTGAAAAGAAACAAATTAAAGTGTTCTGTCAAACGTGATATATATGAATAATATGAAAATAAACTGTAAAGTTATAATTTAGAATAAGTAATGCCTCACATTTGGCATATGAGGGACGTTTGTCATAGGAGGGATGTTTGTCATTATCTGAAACAAAAGCATATACCGTCATGTAGTACTGCACCAAGAAATTATATACTGTAGAAGTAATTTCATATTAGCATAATGAATAATATAATATCTCAAAGTTTGAAATATTTACTCTTTGCTGGGAGAAGTCGTAGGGGTAGTACTGCAAATGTAAAAACACAAGAGCAAACAAAAATCAATATGTCTTGTTCCAACAAGTTGTTAATTGTATCAAATATGCTTTTACAAGCAATAATTAAAGTGTTTTCAGGCCCAATAGTCAGGTGATCTACAAAGGGGAAAACAACACTTACAACTTCCACACTCTGTCTGCCTGGTGGCTGAGGAATGGATATTTTCATGAAACCTTGGGTGGAAAAGGGCTACAGAAAGAAAGAAAAGGAAAAGAAAATCAATCAAAATTGGTGAACATTCAGGCAATGTGTTACCACATTTATATAGAAAAGATGCTTCTGTAAAATGAGCTTGTGCTTACCTGTTCAGGGTTTGACCCGGCGGCACCAAATCTGTGAGGATAGATCTTAGGAAAAAAACAGAAATAAACATAACATGTCATAATCACAGCAAGGTTATTACAATTAATGTCAGTGAAATGAAAGCTTGCATATGAGATAAGAACTTACTAGTTCCACACTGTAGGCACCATGTGCACCAGGTTGTGGTAGAGACTGACCTGTGAAGGGATTTCTCACCTGGAAGGAAAATTGTCATTGAACTCAACATAGCAATGTTTCTGCTGTGCTTCAGATCTCTATCTTGCCTTTGCTCAGTAGTATTTTTTACATTTTTGCTTAGTAACAACATTTGACACAGAAGTTAAACAACACACAATATGCATGATTACCTGTGAGGGTGGCATCTGTGGTCTGGAACCCGCGTAATGAGGCAGGTAATGAAAGATGGACTGAAAATAAAGAAAAAAACAGAAATAGTTAGATGAAAAATAAACATTAGAACTGCCTGGATTGAGAATTAAGTCACAAGAGCAACCTTTATCCGTGTCTTAAAACTTACCGGTGCAGCTGAGGCGGTGCTGGCCAGACAGAAGCACAGGATGAGAAATTTCATTTTGTCGATTTTGGAAGTCCTACGGGGACAATTCATTATCACGTTAACAAAATTCAAAGTCACACTGGATGGTTGCCGTTCTATTAGAAGAAAAAAAATCATAACTCACCTTGTGCGATAGAAAACACTCTGGAGAGGATGATGAATGTTGATGCTGGAGAAGATGCCAGTTGATCGTATCTTCTGCAGAGTTACTTCATCTTTTATAGGGCGCCAGCTCACCTGAGAGCCAATCACAGTTGATGGGAGCGATGTTACCCAATAATTAGATGAAGTACAGCTGTCTAGTCCTCAGCTTTACTAAATGACCAGTGGCCAAATCCACTTTCTGTGTAATAGCAGACTCTGCTTGATTACACCTTCCCTCTGCTTACTCCTCATTCTGCCATCGCGGCAGTTTTATTGGTTTCCATGCAACTGCAGCAATGTGGCATATTTTATGCAATATTATGTCTATTAGTTATGTGAATTTAATATTAAGTGAAATAATGTTTGTTTTTCCAGATGCTTGCATGTTAATTGTGTTTCCAAATCAAGACAACAGCAGAGCAGACACAAGTCTATCCAAGCAACTGAGGGTAAAAGCACTAAATGTTTACTCAAAATATAGAGTAGAAACTCCCGTGTATTTTTCTCTAATAAATGTAATATTTATAGTAAACAATCTGAAAAGGAGTAAAAGTTTGCTTGTCTATTAACTTGCATTATCTTCATATGTTAGTGTCTGCCTGCCTGTGTATTTAGTTATCATTATTCTTGTAGAGAATTAGTCAAAAAGCCGATTTACAGAGTAACATTACAGAATTGTGTAATAATCTTATCACCAATTGCTGAAAGTGATTCATGATTTAGTTTACTTTTGCAATCAACTACACAAAAGTGTTGTGGATTGAGCACGTAGGCATGTTTGTATTAGTGTAATATTCCATATATAGTGTCTGAAGCAAAGAACCAGAAGAGAATGGATGAGTTATTTCAATTTATTATGAAGCATAGTTGTAGTAAATATGATACAAGTAACAAAAACATGGAGTGACTGAAACATGGGGAAAAAAACACGCTTATATTTCATTTTATCACCATTGTTTATTACAAGACATAACACATTTTTCACAGAAAAGCATCGCAGCATCTGCAGAACACCATTTTTTACCTTAAAAATGCAGAACATCATTTTCTTCTCAAAAGCATTGCATCATATATGTCATACTTTGGGAAACAGCAGTGGCGGGGCAGCTTTCACCGAGGATAAACTGCTGGTCTTATTGTATCGGTCCCCTTAAGTGGAAAGGGAAGCAAATGCAAATGTATGTTTTTGTGTTAAAAAAAAACGTTCACGTTAAGACACTCAGTCACCCAGAAAGAGAATGTATGATTGTAAGATTGTGTTTGAAACTTAATTCGTAAAACCATGTGTACTCTTCCTCCTCCTACCTCCTCCTATCCTGCTAACTCTGATTGTTTAGTCATCGTCATCATCATCATCATCATCATCTCCTCTGGGTTTGGCAGCCTGAAACGACAGAGACTTGTGATGAGCCAATCAGGAGTGAGGATCGTCTGCTGATGAGTTGATATTTCTAAACAGCTCAGCAGAAATAGTGTCACTGATGCAATACTCATTTATTAGAATGAACCTGTTCACCACTTCAATTAAATTCAGTTTCCTACCTCCTGCGGTCAATTGAAGCTATTTTGGTACATTACAATAAATCTGTAAAATCTGTAGTCATTCTTACAGGGGCAGCAATGATGGGTACAATAGGGGCAGCTGGAACAGCAGGAGCTGCAGGAGCAGCTGGAGCTGCACGAGCTACAGGAGCAACAGGGGCAGCAGGAGCAACGGGGGCAGCATGAGCCGGCAGTTCAAAACCGAAGGGGTAATACTGAAGCAGATGAGAAAGAGAAGAGAACATCAGTTCAGTAAAATCTCACAAAACTTCAGTCAGGGGAATGAAAATCTGCAGGCACTTACCACTTCCATAGTGCCTTTCCTGTTTGGCCAGGGGAGGTCCTGCTTGATGAAGCCACGGACCTTTCAATGGCAACACATGCAGGCACACGCATAAATATTGTTGGACTGTATGTACTATATATATGATCCTTCATTCAGATGTCAGTGTAGGCTTCATAGCCTCTTACATTTTTTTGGTTACGCGTCTACAAAGTACTATATGCACAGCAACAAATCAAAGCTATACTGTGTCACTCACAGGTCCTCCAAGAGGCTGCCCCTGGGCATCAACTGGGAGCAGCTGGGAATAAAAACAGTCCAGATTTAAAAGAGTGTTCATTAGATATAACTCTAAAAAAAAAAAAAAAAAGAGTGTAGACAATACAAATGAGCTCTTACAACTTCCAGTGATCCACGTGGGGCTCCAACAGGAATAACCTTGGCTGCCTGTAAAAGAGAAGAAGAAGAAGAAGAAGAAGAAGAAGAAAAGAAGAAGAAGAAGAAGAAGAAGAAGATAATCAAGAGACAAGAAGAAAGAAGAATAAGAAGGAGAGAAGAAGAACAAACGAAAAGAAGAAGAAGAAAAGAAGAGAAGAGATATAAAGAAGAATAAAAATCCAGCATAATAAAGATCCCCTCCGAAGATAGACTCCGAATCCCCTCCCCCCTCCGCCTCTACGCCTACACCCTCATTCCGACGCACGTGCCGTCCCTTTGAAGAAGGAGAAGGAGAAGAAGAAGAAGAAGGAGAAGAAGAAGGAGAAGAAGAAGATCAATGTTAACCCTTAGTTGAGTGTAGATGTGCAGTAAACTACAAGTAACAGAGCCACCAACAGGCTCAGCTATAGTGACATTAGCATCAGTGGTGAACACATAATAGCAGACCTTGTGTGCAGAGCTTATTCAGTGATGTTTGAAAATGTGTCTTTTACTGTGGTGTTTGTGTGTATGTCATGATTTACACCAGTTGATCCGAGCTGTGTCTTACTGTACCTGAGCCGGAGCGTGACGGATGTCAAACTCCATGAACATCTGCTGCTGTGAAGAAGAAGAAGAAAAGGAAATACTGCACAATCAATGGAATGCAGGTTAGTGTAAAATCAATAATACACACAAATATGTATTGGTAAATGCAGTATTATTTACTGACAACATTGTGACATTGTCAACACTCATCATGCACAAGAAGTCGCTCAGTAAGAAGTGGAAGATTGAATGTCTACAATTCCAGGACAATTGAGCAAAATCCATATGCTGATAATGATTATGTGGGTCTCCAAAACAACTGCTTGTACCCTGGTGTAAGATTATTCTGTCAACTATTTACAGTATGCAGCATTAAAACATATATGGAAGAGAAATAAGAAGGAGAAGAGTTTTAGGAAGAGATGGTGTTTTCCTTACAGGGGCACAGACAGCCACCCCAAGGATGCAGGCAGCAAGCAGGATGGATTTCATTTTTGTAATGAAGCTGTCAAAGAGATTTTCCGAGTTATTAGATTTGACAATATTCATATAAAAGAGCATCTTAACAGATTATCATTTTAATGTCATATGATATTAGTTGTCTACATTACCTTTCCTTTCTGGCAACACACAGGTACTGATGGATCTTTGAGGCAGGGGTGTGATCACGGCAGAGAGATTTACTCCTATTTATTAGCTGAGGACGAGCAAACCTATGACAGGTATTGGTAACAAGCCAAGGATTTTCATTTTTACGCTGACAAAATTGGCAGCTATATCTATGTGAGAAATCTCGTAATACATTTCTGTCTTGAAACGCACATTAATCACATTTGATCTCTGACTGATCTTATCAGGTGAACCCTTCCAACATCTTCAACACATCCCAAAGGGCATCAGTCTTTATGTGAATATGAGTCAAATATACCAAGAGGTTGTAAAGTGAAGCTTTTAAAACTAACATTATACTGTAGCTGTAATCAGCCTACATGCTCTATTTCTATAACACATCTTATCAAATACATAATATCTATAATAGTAGTATAATAGATAGTATACTGTGACATAGCTGAATATGATGATGAATATTATGATTATATCACAGATGTACATTCTTTTAATTCCTCTATGATGTTTAAGGCCTATTTAAGACTTCCTCATTTTTGACTCAAAGTCGCTCAACTTTTGTTAAACATAGACTAATCCTGTTCAGTTAACTGCTCAAACAGTCTGTATGAGAGCCTGTGGGGACGCTTAAGTGCTGAACTTTGAGGAAAAGCTGTCACATTAGACAACCTTACATCACAAAACACTCAGCACCGTATACTTAAATAGGAGAGGTTACTACAGGTTCACAAATACAGCATGTGTGAGAACAACTGTATGAAACACAAAAATCGTTAAGACCAAAAAGAAATAAAAACAGTGTTTTCTTGACTTGCTCCTTGCTGGAGGTTTTGAATGTGTGACACTGTACGAACATGATCGCAGTGTTGCTGAGAAAATCAGGTGCAACAATGAAAGTTACAGTGCCAATTTAAAGGCATGTGCATGAAACTGAATATATAACAGCTGCTATAATTTATATTTTAATGTGTCGCTATGAGTAATGAAACCACAGAGAATCATCTCTTAACTCAGCAGTTCCTCTCAGCTCTACTACTAATTCTGTTCTGGTTCAGTCTCACCACTGTCATCAACACTGTTTTTGGCAGACAGCTGTTTTTAGCTTAAAAACATTAAAAACCCACCACGTGCACAGCAGACGGGCAAAGTTAGCAACTAGCTGACGAACACAGTGAACCATTTAGCAGCTAAAGAGTTGAAGGAGACCAAAAAAAGCTAAAAATAGAGTGAATGTGAGATTTAATCATGGCACAAACCTAACACCAAATGAATGTTATTGTTACTCTGTGTCTGGATGTGTAACACATTTACCATACCAACTTAAAAAGTGATAATATGTCAATGTTGTGTTCACAGCTTGTTAAACAGTTAATCGGGTTTAAGATGATGATGTATTAAAACTAAAATCATATGAAAACAAGCAAAGGACACAAAGTTGGATACAATTCAGGTTTAATCTTTTTTTATTATAACTATGGTGGCTGCAGTCTCAGGCAAGGCATCCCTGAGTGGGTTGGAGTTTGGCTTGAATGGATGTTTGGACAGTGGTGGCTTCCTGCGCTGGTCTCTCCAAACCTACAGGGAGCACGTTAGTGTTGGGCTGAGGTCCAGAGCTGGCTGGTTCCAGGGTCTGTGGGACTCCAGTTGACTCCACAGTTGGCACGATGCCTTGTTGTTCTCGGTTTGCGAGCCCAGCGGCCTGGCTCACAGGCTGAACGGCTGCAGCAGGCGGGTTTGTGAGCACAGTGGTCAGATACATGGCCAGCTGGCCCATTTTAGTTGCCATCTGAAACACAGAAGAGAGGAATGATACTGTAAGAGGCCGTTTGGGGAACAATTGGATCATCAATGGGATCAGTGGGTTCACAGGAGATTGTTTGAACAAGCCGAGAGACAGATAAACATCTTGGCTTTATTACCTGGAGTTCCTCTGAGCTCAGACTGCCAAGTGTAGAGCTCTAGTAAAAACAATGACAGAACATGTCAAATAAAACATAATCATAAAGAGGATTATGAAACCAGACTGTGATTATATCTACGGTTACAGAGAGCATTTTGCATTTACCTTGGATTGCTGGAGCATGTATACAATTTGGGGATTCTGTGGAAGGAAATCAGGAAGTCTGAGTATAATGCAGCTTTTACTTTCAATATGTCATCTTTTTTATTATATGAGAAGTGCTGTCCGACTAAAGTTAAGAAAGTTAGAGACACCTGTTGTAGCTGCAGCTGCACTGGTTGAGCTGCATCTGAAGGTGTTTCTGCGGGTAAGGCCGGACTGTTCCGGGGTTGATTTGCTGGAGTTTGTGGAAGAAGTGATTCAAGAATCATCGGGAATCCATATGGGGAGTACTGGAGGACAGAAGAATGACATTTATACTTAGATTTTTGTCAACAATGTCTGCACTGAGACAAGACAAAACTGCAATACTAACCCTCTCCTACTTCAAATATCAGACAGTTAGATATAAAGTATTGCAATTACAATATCACGTGTGACAAAAAAGAACACAAAATCCAAGTTTCCATCACAGAGTTATAAATCAAGTGACAGATTGTGGCAAAGTACAGATGTCTATCTTCAACAATACTGTCTGTTATGGCAGTTTCAGTTTCCCCATATGGTACATGTTGACAGCACAAAACATGCACTGTCGAAATATGTTGAAGACCCCCCCGGTGAAATCGTTCAAGCCAGAAAATATTCTTGCATCTGCAGTCTAGAGTTCAGCACAGAGCAGTACATGCGGTACTTTTTGCAGTGCATAAAAAGATCGGTCTATAAGATTAGATAGAAAGTAATAATAATCTTACCAGTTGATTTCTATAGGGAGATGAGAAATGAGGGAAGTATCTATAAGGAGGGAAAATCTGAAAAAGAACAAAATATACAAATTTAAAATGTGTTGCATCCTGATTCTCTGAATATTTCTGGGTTTAATGTTATTAACAATACATTTATTGTTAAACATATTGTTTTCTTTGCTGTACATTGTTGTCAAAATATTGTTTTTCTCTCTATGTCCTACCAGAGGCTGTTGTGGGAGTGTCGGCTGGTTAGCAGGTTGAGATCCGTAGAGGCTCGGCTGCAGAGGGATGATCATTGGACTGCCCCCTAGTGGAGACCAGGTGTAGTGTTGTGTTGGAAGTAGGAACTGGGGGCCACCCTGGAGACCCGGCTGCAGGGTGACACCAGCCTGCGGTTGCTCCACATTAGGGGAAAGCGGGGCCGGCAGTCTGAATGTCAAGTATCTGGTTTGTGGCTGCAACGAGTCTTTGAGCTTGAGTGGCTGCTCCTTGTGAAGACAGGGGAGGAAGGACATCCGAACGGACCTAAAAATATTAAGGACAAATCCCAAAACGATCGTCACAGTAGATTTCACATAATGCGAGTTGAATTTCAAAACTCAGGAAATAACTTTTCACATAATAAAATAAGCAAATGAGCCTACTTACTGGTACTGCAGGCACCATTTTGGTAAAACATGATAAAAGAATTAAGATAATCATTTCCAAATACAAATTGTTTTCCTCAAGTTCAATGAAAGTTGAGAGGGAATGTCCACTAAGAGCACGTAGAGTAAATTCCATGAAACACTATGAGAGCGGGCAATGACTTATGCACTGCTCAAAGAGTGAAACAACCAATCACATGACAGCAAAAACAGACAAATTCAACCTAATCTTCTGGTGTGAATAAAGCAATGAGGTGGAAGCTAAAGAAAATCCATTGAATGCCCCTAAACTGCCTGTTTTACTCCAATTACGATGCTGTAATGTCTACAGAAATGAATAAACAAACAGGACTTGCGGTTTTCCTGTTACTTGGAGCACCTGTGGGTGCGACTGATGTGTCACTGTCTCACTGATGTAATTATGGTCAAACCAAATATGTGTAATGCGCAACTAAACCGAGAAAAAAAGATGAATAAGGAAGTTGTAGAAAGTAGATATAACGTTTCAGTCATGGATCTTAGTCAGGCATCAAATTCACAATATCATGTTTACACTCCTGCCAACAGTTGAAACAAGCAATCCCCAAGGAAACCATTGGCTGTATGAAGTATAAAGATATAGTTTATTATGGGGAATTTAATGCCTGACAAAGGGCCATGACAGAAACTATTTCCCTAATGCTGATAAAGTGCTGATTGTGCAGGAATTCAAAATGTTCTTTTACATGCTTTTTTTATGTGTCTGCATTAGACAACTTTTAGTTAGTTAGTTTGGTAGTTTTAAATATTACTAAAGCTGCTAAAGCCACAACTCGCAATTTAAAAATCACTTATTAAGGTAGACAGTTAGAAAATATTACAGTTTAAGCATGATCCTTGATGATAAGATACAAACACTGCAGAAAAGGGCAAATAGATCAATGCATCATACAATGTAGTCAATGAAACACAACTTAATGACTGTGATTGGATTTATTATCATCAAAGAATTTTCAATTGTACTCAAATGATGGGATGTATACTCATACTGGTGTAGACTTATATATATGTCTATATACAGAATATATTTATATATATATATATATATATATATATATATATAGATTCAGACACCACTCCTAATAAACCCAGACACAGGATATTGGGCAAAGCTCTGGTGTTGTCACTAAGTGGTGTGTTTGAATATTTGCTTTATGTCTTTTCAGCTGGACACAGTCAGGGATTGCAAGTATGCACAAGTGTACAAGGGGGCAGACTAAAGCTGGAGGCTTTTTTACTGTCTACTTTCTAAATCCCATCCAAGAAAAGCTGTGCGTACTGTAACAGCTGGAGGTTTCAGTGTTGTACACAAAACAGACCAAGATATCTTATAATATATACAGTATAGCTAATTACAGGTGTTTCCATCCCAGCATGCACTGTGTGACACCCTGGACAGGTAGCTATTATATTACATGATATACTGCTGTAACATTTATATTTCACTTCTGGGGATAAATAAAGTCTGAATGTACAATAACCATATATTACGAAATACTATGTTTACTTTAAAAAAGATTAAATGAGTTTAAGTACTTCAACTTTGCATTGTACATGAGTCTAGGTTGCAGTATATATATGGTCACCAGATTAACAAGCAACTGAGTGGTGCTACATATTTGATATTGTAAAAATAACAAATGTGACTAAATTCTCCTTTCATTGATTTACAACCTACTGAAACAACGAAGGATTTATTACAGAGAGATGCAAGAAGTAATTTGTTTATGGAGTAGTAGCACACAGGATTAATATTAACACATGATTTACATTGGGATCATAGGAAAATGTAAAAGAAACAGACAGACACTAGATTAAGATAAATTCCACCATAAAAATGCATCAAGATTTAAAAAATCAATTTTATTTCTCAAACCCCCATCAAAATAGAAATTATGAAACGTGCAAAAGTTATTATTCAGTGCATGATTTTGTATTGTATCGCCTTACACCAACCCCTGCGTGATGTTTGGCTGGATTCCATTATTTAATAAAGTTTGCAAGTTAAATTGGATTTGACAAACAAAAATGTGGATTACATTCATAATGAGTAGCTGTGCCAAACCCACAGTTTTGACACAAAACATGAAAAGACATGAAAGGATGTAATTAAATTGTACAGTAAGAAAGAATTGTATATTTGTGAGAATGTTAATGCAGCACTACAGTAAAGCGTCTGTGAATAAATGCAGCAAACAGTTGGCAGTGCAGTGCAATGAATGAGCTGAGTCATGATAAAAGTACAGTGTGACAGAGTTCACTGATGAAGTCAGGTATTAAAGGCTGACGCTCATCCCTTTTTTAAGCTGTGTTGATCCAGGGATGGTTATGTGAGTGGATATCACACCGGCCTGTCATCAGCATCCTCCCACAGGTGTCTCCACCTCCGTCCTGAGAACAGCCTCCAACCAAACTCATAATTACACCCCGACAAAGTGCCTGTCTCCCTTTTACGTGTTCCAAATCACAAAATATCGCTACATTCTTTAGGTTTTGATAGACCTCGGCATGAGAAAGATGGTGATTGAAATTATTTGAAAAGGAATAAACATGAAAGGAGGCAACAGAAACAAAACATGAGAATGTGGAAACGTTGCTGAATCAATACTGAGATGTGAAAACTTGCAGACAAAAAACAAAGAAGAGAAGTTCATAAAATCGGGTTCACACATGGCTTTAACATGATAAACTACTACCAACATATATACATATATATATATATATATATATATATATATAAATATATATAATTATAGAATGCAAACACACACACACACACACACACACACACACACACACACACAACATACATTTCCAAATCACTGAGTAATTCAATCAGTTATTCCTGCGCTCACATCAGTGCAGTTCATCCGTTGTCTCCTCGCGGGCTCTCGGTGGTTACAACAGCTGTGGTCATGGGGGGCTGCGTGCCCGTTGTTGTGGTTGGACTTGGGGTTGTGGTTGGGTTTGGTTTTGGTGCTGGAGGTGGAGGTGGAGGCGGAGGTGGAGGTGGAGGTGGAGGTGGAGGTGGAGGTGGGGCAGGAGCTGGTGGACGTGGCCACAGACCAGGAAAAGGCCAAACAGGTAAGGAAGGCCAGGGACGATTTCCACTCTACAGCAAGATAAAATAAACACAATACAATATTGAAATGAAATCTCTGAAAGAAATTTTTTCACATAATTTCACAGTAGTTGATAAATAATAGGATAGATTGAATTCTTACCTCATCACTGTCAGACTCACTGCTATAGTGATGAGAATTCGAGCTTACCTCATCACTGTCTGAATCACTGCTGTGATAATGGTGACAATTCTGCAAAAAACATTAAGTTAAATACTGGTTTGCTTCTGTATTAGCTGAAAATCCCAGCGACTCAGTAATCATAAAGGGAATAATTGCTTGGTACTTACAGCTACATGGTAATTGATCAAGGAGAAAATCATCAGAAGGAAAAACTTCATCTTGCACTTCAAACTGTAATTCAAATCCCTTGATAGTTAGAGCTGCCTGCGAGCCAGAGAGCGAGTGTAAGCAGCTAAATAATGAATAAAAGACGAAGCCTGCGTTCGCTACCTTCGAGCTGGTCTGTTCAGGAAACTCCATTAGCTTTTAAACAGCCTTGGTGTGTGTCCACAATGCTCTCACACTTTAAAGGTGTGTTACTTCACGTCCGATGTGGTCGGTCTCATGGAAGCCTCCGGAGACAAAACCAAAAATAGGCGTGTACAAAGTTTCATTACCCAACTAGACAATGTTTTTGTAACATTAAAGATCTACTTCCTGTTTATAATCCTCATAGACTTAAAGTATTTTCTGACACATGATGAGTTGAACTAACCACACTAAGCCCAATTTGTACAGCAAATCTCTCTCTCACACTCACACACAACACACACACACACACACACACACACACACACACACACACACACACACACACACACACACACACACACACACGTACGCACGTACTTCACTTCCTTTCGTTATAAGAAAACACTTGATTTCTCAGTACATTTAATATTAACAAGCTCTAACAAATTACAGTTATGTTTGGAATATAATTTCAAATACCTGCTGTCAAAGTCAGAGGAGATTGATGTGTTGTTGAAGCGCTCTGCACTTGCGAAACAGTAATATCTGTTGCCTAGAGCTATATTTCCACCTGCAAAACAATACTTGCTCAATCCTTTTCCAAATACTGTAATCATCTTGTTTACTCATGGTGCTCCTCTTTTATATCCTCTAGAGCAGTCATTAAATGTTACGGCCAGTTGCAAGTGTTGTACAGAGATTGTATCGCTGACTGTTTTATTTCCCAATGATCGGTAAAAGATTGAAGACCAACACTGACATTTAAACTTCATGCTTCACAGGTTTCATCATCATGCTCTGTGTTTTGCTTTGTTTTGTTTTTGCAAAGGAATTAACACACATTTCATAATCTCTTCTGTCTCGTCTGATTAGTCCACCAGGGAAAATCATTCTTTCAAAGACATACAGGCTGCAAGCTGAACATTGTTAACAGATCGTTGTAAGGACTCAAACAGGGCTTTGTAACACACCTTGTAGCCGAATATGAAGCCTGATCAGTTGTCAGTTTAGTCTATATATGATCAGGAATTATAACTACATTTACAAACCTATAAATTCTCTGTGCAGCACATCAGTGTCATGCTCTGGATTGGAACTATGTTAAATTGCTTCCCTATCAAATAAATTAAATTTGTCCTTCAGCTATAATCGCATTCACAAGCACTAGCCTCGGGTCAAAGGTCAACATTTGCCATACCCTTGTACAAAAGCAGTTTTTTCTTGATAATGTAAATATGGCATCACAGCATGAATGTATGTACAGGATAAAGAAAGAGAAGTCATCATATAGCAATTTATTCAAATAATCTTTTCATTTTGGAAAAGAATAGCCCAACAAAAACGCAGACTTCAGAATATAACTCATAAAACAGAGAAGTTCGCCATCGGGGACAAATGCAAAATGAATCAGGTAAAAATATGATCACAAGCATCTCATAAAAGATCATCTTGGCAACAAGTTTTATGATGTGAAGTTTCGTGACACGCTACATGTTTAGTTTTGCAGGAGTCACACGATGTCTGGCATATGATGATAAATCTACAAAGTGTATTGCCTTTACAGTGTTTATGCACAGACAAGATTTGCACAAATTAACTGAAAGTCACATGTGCAACAAGGGAAGGACCCAAACGCAGGACACAAACTTGGAGCAATAGGTGGCATGTTTATTGAAGGGGTTTCCAGGGAAAGGGGACGGAGGACAGAGAACATCCGGCTCGTGGAGGCAGAGGGTGAAGTGGGTAGCAGGTAGCAGGCAGGCGGGTGGACAGGATGCCAGGGATCCTGTAGCACAAAAACCAGTAAGAGTTAATACGAAAAGAACACACAAGCAAATGTACTTGAATCCACAATTCAAGCAGCCAGAGACGCAAACTACCACTGTAGTTGAGTAGACGATCTAGCAACGAGTGGCTGAAGACTGGGGTTGATATACTGCTACATACACAGGGAGAGAAACAAGCAGGCGACACAGGGAAATACAAGGAATGACAGGAGGCGTGGCCGTGACACTGAACTAGAATTCAAATTATTGTGGAAACCCCAAAGGTTACAAAGATATTTGAATTGTATTAGATCACTGGGAAATGTGTATTAAGTATTATGCACAATACATCTACAATTTTCAATTTGGTGTGATTAAATAACTGGGTGTTCAAATTTAATTCTGTTATTTTTTTTAATCTGGGTAAAAAGATTATAATCTGTGCTAGAGGCATTTTATTAGCTAATATATTTTTTAATGTCTTGTTTTTGTACAGTATTTTCTAGAAATGACTTCCAAATCAAACAATGTGCATGTTGTATGTATCTCTCTCTCTTTTGTAGGTAAAATTTGACTTTCTCTAAGTTTCCCTTTTCTGCTTACATATTATGGGCACGTCTGTTTGTGCCACTATCCAGGTTTTTATTTATTTATTCCAAGGAAACCACTCTTTCTCCTAGTAATATAAAATTATTTGCTTTAACTCACATGACAAACAGGTGACAATGTGCAGCTTCACTTTGCCTATCAGGCCGGTTTGAGATAAGATCATTGGGTTATTGGGAAAACTGCCACTTTGTGTTCCTTTCACAAAACAACTCCTAACAATTCAAATGATGGTGTTTTCATCCGGTGTGGAATCGAGGTTAAGAAAACCTAAGACACATACTAATACACACAGTACACATTTTACGGCAACAGAAACAGCTGCTTATGTAATCCATGAAACCAACCAGAATCAGACTGGTCAGGAGGATAACATATCTAACACAACCTGTTGATTATTTGGGCATTTTTCTGTTTTTCCATAGAATTTCCCGGACAGACACAAACCTGAGTCGTTACTGTGACATTGCACATTTGTGAAATTAAAATTTTCAATCACATGTTAAAATAGATAGATGTATTAATGACTTGTTTTTATTGGCAATTATCGGGATAGCAAATACTCAATAAAAATAATAATAATAATTATTATTATTATATTATTATATTGTTATATTATACACTACTATAATAATTATTATTATTATTATTATTATATTATATTATTATATTATACACTACTATAATAATAATAATTATTATTATTATTATATTATTATATTATACACTACTATAAGAATAATAATTATAATTATTATTATTATTATTATAATAATAGCTGTTTTATTAGTTTGTCATTATACTAATAATTATAATAATTATACATATAATACTAATAATGATGATAATAACTGTAACTATTATTGTGTAATTGATGATTATGGCTTTAATGTTTACAATACTTAAAGCGCTTGTTTCTGTCTGTGAGTCATCTTTGTAGGAAGGAAGGGTTTATATTTCCGTCAGCTCACTCTTGCACATTTTGGGATTTGGTGGGGATATAACAAAATCAGGGACCACATGCCTTCTATTGCTATTGTCATTTCTATTCCTGTTTGTATTTCAGTTTATATTTATGAATCATGCTGTTCAATAAAAGTATTGTTTTACCAGCTTAATTACATCAGATGCTGCTTAGGGCCCCTCAAAGGCCGGGGCCACTCTGGAGCTCTTGCAGAGTCCCATCCAAAGAAATTGAGGTTTGTTGTACTTTGTGTTATATTTGTTTGTAGGGATCAGGTAATTGTTTACCAAGTTATTGATGTACTCCAGCAGGTTACTGTTGTTATTGCTAATAGCTTTCATTTATCACTCAAATGAAATGTGACATATTGACTAGAGTCATACAACTTGTGGCATGCTGTTACAAAAAGGTTATTACATTGTTTAGCTGCACGTTATACTTATATTAATGCTGAAAATGTTCATATTGTAAATAAGCTGTTGTGACATTGTGCCAATATGTTTTATCATTGATACTTTTTAAATGTTAAACCTGTCTGGACTAGTCTGAGCTGAGAGGTGGACAGCTTAGTTGGGTAAACAGTTATATTGTTTCTCACTTATCCTGTTATTGATTCCTCTATTGTGCGCTAAATCATGTGAGAAACACTACAAGCTACTTCCTTCTTACTTACAAGGAAAACATGATAATAAATAACTTGCATGCCCGTCAGAATAAAAAAGTGTTAAATAAGTAAAGCTTAAATGTTTGTTTATTCAATTTCAGTTAGAAAGAAATGCTGAAAATGAGAAAACTACAAATAGTAAGCATATCTGGAATTCTGCTTTTCTCTGTCTGCTAGTTTGTTGCCTCATTTTCCTGCTGGAGGAAGAGGAGCAGCAGCTGCAGTAGGATTTGTCATCAGAAATTGCAGCAACGCTGTCAAGGCTCGGTTGGCTTGATAGCTGGAATATACTGAAGCATATATTGGCTCATCTGGAAAACACAAAACGAAAATAAATAGTTATTTTAGGGTAAGAAAATCTCTTGCACCTCATAACTCCCTGAGCGCTCTCAGAGACCTTTGAGGATGAAGAACGTCACGTCATCAACAAATTCACATTATTTGCTTTTTTTCTGAATTGAAGGTACCATAAAACATGCAGCCTTATACCAAATGTGTCACTGTTGACTGGAGCACTTACAGGAATGGCGTAATTTAAGGATCTGAAGCACAGAACAAGGACCAGCAGTATCATATCTGAAAAACAGAGGGTCCTAGAGGTGAAACAGAAAACCAAATTGTATATTCAGTTGCACTTGTGAACTATGAATAGTCCCCAGAGACTTAAAATGTACCTTCAAAATCAAGAGTGTAGTCAACAACAAAGGTCAAATTGCAGGTCAGCCGTGAAGTAGAGGTGATGTTCATGTGAAGGCTGAGACTCTGGATATTAAGAGATGCAGTTCAGCACTGTGTGTCAAGTTGTTCTAGTCATATACTGTATAGTATATATAGTATATTTAGTGATAATGTCTTGAGAGTCCTTTAAACACCTTTCAAAGACATACTGTACTACCTTGAAAAGAAAGATTTCCTTAGAAATCTCAGAGATTACTTTTAAAAATAAATTAAGTGGACCTAACTTTGTCAATGTTTGATGCATGTAAAAACAAAACTCTGGAAGCCGTACACTACTGTCTGTATTAAGCACATCATTTAAATGATTCTATTATTTAAAGACTGATAACTGCAAAAAGTTAGCTTTGCCTCCTGCAAATGATGTAGTTCTGTTTAATGAAGAGTAAGTGTCAATGTGCTGTATACATACAATGTGACGGAAACATGTATGTGGTGACTCACTCTGACAACAGTCCTCACAAGACACAGACAGACACTCAGGCGTGTTGGGAAACAGTAAAGGTGTTGAAACTGGATGTGTTCCAAGTGCTCTGATTTACGATGCTTTATTTTGATATACGGTACTCAGATATCTATGTCAGTCTATCTATCTATAAAATATATATATGTATATATATATTTATAGTATATATATATATATATATATATATATATATATATATATATAATACAGACCTAATACTTTAATTGATAAACCTTTCTAGAGTCTCATTAATGTTTCTCACACATGTATTCGAAGAAAAACAAACAGTTGTAGCAGCTGCAGTTGTAGCAGCAGCAGTAGTTGTAGCAGCTGTAGTTGTAGCAGCTGTAGTTGTAGCAGCTGCAGTTGTAGCAGCAGCAGTAGTTGTAGCAGCTGTAGTTGTAGCAGCTGTAGTTGTTGTAGCAGCTGTAGTTGTAGCAGCTGTAGTTGTAGTAGCAGCTGTAGTTGTAGCAGCTGTAGTTGTAGCAGCTGCAGTTGTAGCAGCTGTAGTTGTAGCAGCTGCAGTTGTAGTAGCAGCTGTAGTTGTAGCAGCTGTAGTTGTAGTAGCAGCTGTAGTTGTAGCAGCTGTAGTTGTAGCAGCTGTAGTTGTAGTAGCAGCTGCAGTTGTAGTAGCAGCTGCAGTTATAGTAGTAGCTGTAGTTGTAGTAGCTGTAGTTGTAGTAGCAGCTGTAGTTGTAGTAGCAGCTGCAGTTATAGTAGTAGCTGCAGTTATAGTAGTAGCTGTAGTTGTAGTAGCTGTAGTTGTAGTAGCTGTAGTTGTTGTAGCAGCTGTAGTTGTAGTATCAGCTGCAGTTGTAGTAGCAGCTGTAGTTGTAGCAGCTGTAGTTGTAGTATCAGCTGTAGTTGGAGTAGCAGCTGTAGTTGTAGCATCAGCTGCAGTTGTAGCTGTAGTTGTAGCAGCTTGTAGCTGTAGTTGTAGCAGCTGTAGTTGTAGCAGCTGTAGTATTACTCAGCTGTTTGATTTGGTTAATAATCAACTGAGTCAACTGGGCTTTAACATTTGTTGTTGGAACCATTCGAGAAAATCAGAAACATTCAGTGTCAAATATACAGCAGAAGGAGTTTCTAAAGGGATTTTACAGTATTTGACATTCAGGTGTGTTGAATGTTAAATTGTAGAGGATGGAGAAAGCACTCACCTCATTTGAATCTGAGCCGGAGTCAGAGTCAGAGCCTGATCGAGCAAGTCGTTTGTGCTCCCTGTCCAGTTTGATATGGCCCTCATTGTACTGTTATAATAATAGTAATAGTATCAAGACATAAGAACACTGGTATTGATATTGAGTAAGATAATGTTACACTTACAGGCTGAGCCAGAGCCAGGCTCAGGAGGCATCCAAGCACAAGTACTAGCTTCAGCATGGTTACAGTGATCACAACTGTTGAATAGAAAAATATAAAGACTTGTTCAGCTGCAGCTTTTCCAAATTATCAGCAAAATCACCTCCAACCTCACACAGAAAATACAGAGACATAATTACCTTCAAGTTTTCACAACTTCAGCTGAATGTCTCGCAGATAGTCGAGGAGGTTTTTGTGTTGCTCTGAATGTTGAGCTTTTCTTATATACAGTTACAAACAATCAATGTACAATTCAAATTAAATTTCGTTGTCCTGGCTTACTGTAAAAGTGACTGTAAAATTGGTCATAAATATTTAAAAGTGTCGTGGTGCTGATGCATAAATATAAAATAAAATGTGTACTTAAAATATAAATGTATTTTATATAAATAACATATATACACTCTATAAAATACATACATTTAAGAAGTTCTTAGAGTGGAGTTCACATCACATTGCTTAGGAGAAAAAAGTTATTTTTGGTTCAACAGTCTGACGGTTTGGGGAAAGAAACTGTTGCAGAGCGGATGTCATCTCATTAGCAGACAGCAATGTTGGGAAATTACCACTATTAGGAAATCCTCCACACTTCAAGGTGTTGGTAATGACCAAGGTTGGAAACCACACCGGGACCATATTGTCACGGTCTCATCAACTCAACTCCTGCCTGCCTGTCTGCCTGCCTTTCTGCCTTTCTGCCTGACTGACTGCCTGCCTGCCTGCCTGCCTGCCTGCCTGCCTGCCTGCCTGCCTGCCTGCCTGCCTGCCTGCCTACTGGAGGCTCTCCAGTGGAGAGTATTGCATTAATAAACTATTTAAACTTAATCCGTTTCCAGAGTCTAGTGTTCTGCGCCTTGGTCTCCTATGGACGTACCCATAACACATATGATGTGTAACATGTATTTAATAGATCAAACCAGAAATAATATTAAATATTCAAACCTATAAAATGTCAATCTAAATTGTCAGAAAACATTTTATATAACCACTGTTATGTAGGTTCAGTCTCTTTATTCTCCACCCTTCAGTTTTGGCAAATGAGAAAACAGATGTAATAAAGTAAATATCTTGCGTGGACTCCCTCCCTGTCACATTCTCTGAGTACAGACACTTCACTACTGTAATAGCAATTTAAATGTCTACTGTTTAAATAATGTTCTAATAATGTTACAAGTGATGATCTGCCTATTTCTCTTTCTATGCATTTGCACAACTTTACAAATTCCCTTAGCAAGCCAGGGTCAACTGCCTTTTCTTGTCTTAATGGGGGAGGCATTGTAAAACAGGACACAGATGGCTCTCTCTTTAGATTTACATACTGATTAACTCTCTGAGAAAGAATCTTGGGTGTGCCATTTGTTTTAGTGTTTACATAACTGTTATCAAGGAGACGGTCAGGATACTATGTTGCTCCAAGAAACAAATGTCTATGTATATATACCCAAAGCTAAAAGGTTTGAGTTTCCCAGGACTGAGTTCAACAGATTGGAGGGAATGACCTTACAAACATCAAAAGGAACTAATCTAACAGAGAGATCATCTTTGGTTTATTGCTTGTTTACAGTGAATAACAGATGTGCTGATCAATCACCTATTGACTGATGTTTTATTGTTCTATAGGACGTCAGCAGTTTGTCCTCTGTCCTCTGCTGTGTTTATGACTCAGTCACTAAAAAGTCAAGGAACAAGAGTGTATAAATTGTCTATGTATCTTCATTCAAACTGTGCCCTCCTACAGACTATGTTGTATTCTGTAGAACTGGTGCCAATTTGAGATCTCAAATAAATGCACAAAGACAACTCTGTCTCTATCACCATTTATTTGACTTTATGTACATATCTCCAGAGTAAAGCAGGAAAACTTCCACAACACTACTGTCTATGTCAAACATGAGTGGGAGAAGGGATCGTCCCTTGGATATCTGAAGATGATTGGAACGATATGCAGTGTGTGAAAGCTAAGAGAACCAACTCATGGCCTTGTAGCGAGTTATGTTGGGAGAACATAATAGGTTACTATATGTTGTGACTCCAAAATTGAAATTTATTCAAAGGCTTATCAGGGATCGGGAGAAGACTGGAGTCAATGCGGTAAAAAAGTACTTGCTGAACATTTTCATATTTTTCATATTTCTATCTATCTATCTATCTATCTATCTATCTATCTATCTATCTATCTATTTATCTATCTATCTATCTATCTATCTATCTATCTATATATATATATATATCTATCTATCTATCTATATATCTATCTATATATATATATATCTATCTATCTATATATCTATCTATCTATATATCTATCTATCTATCTATCTATCTATATATATATATATATATATATATATATATATATATATATATATATATATATATATATATATATATATATATATATATATATATCTATCTATCTATATATCCATCCATCTATCTATCTATCTAAAACAAAAAAATATTTGGTCCACATTTTCAATTTATGAAGTTTATTGGTCAGATACTACAGAGAAGAAAGTGAATTGATCCAGAATGATTAAGACAGCATCATCTACTGTACAGTTGACGAATAAAGAAACAGTTGGTGGTTCTCAGTAAAACATGACACACTGACACAAAACAGAGCTGATGTCAAAAATCTGCTTTGGTTCTGGGTTTCGTTCCCTTATTGATTAAGTCGCTGCAGTAGTTGAAGTAGTTGTAACATCAGGTTAGGGCTGATGGTTGTGGTCACCCCCGACTGGGTAGTCGTCACAGTCGTCGTGGGTGCCCGAGTGGTGGTACTCTTCAAGAAAATCAGAAATATTTAGTGTCAAATATACAGCAGAAGGAGTTTCTAAAGGGATTTTACAGTATTTGACATTCAGGTGTGTTGAATGTTAAATTGTAGAGGATGGAGAAAGCACTCACCTCATGTGAATCTGAGCCGGAGTCAGAGTCAGAGCCTGACCGAGCAAGTCGTTTGTGCTCCATGTCCCTCTGCAGAAAAAATCCAGAAATTGTAAGTTTAATATTGCCTGTTATACTGTTATAATAATAGTAATAGTATCAAGACATAAGAACACTGGTATTGATATTGAGTAAGATAATGTTACACTTACAGGCTGAGCCAGAGCCAGGCTCAAGAGGCATCCAAGCACAAGTACTAGCTTCAGCATGGTTACAGTGATCACAACTGTTGAATAGAAAAATATAAAGACTTGTTCAGCTGCAGCTTTTCCAAATTATCAGCAAAATCACCTCCAACCTCACACAGAAAATACAGAAACATAATTACCTTCAAGTTTTCACAACTTCAGCTGAATGTCTCGCAGATAGTCGAGGAGGTTTTTGTGTTGCTCTGAATGTTGAGCTTTTCTTATATACAGTTACAGGAGCAGATGTCATCTCATTAGCAGACAGCAATGTTGGGAAATAGCAAATATTAGTCAATCCTCCACACTTCAAGGTGTGGCTAATGATCAAGTTTAGAAACCACTAACTTAAAGTAATGCTAATAACAGGAAGTAGGACAAATCCAGTGTTATATAATTACTGTTGTCTTTGTAAAAGACAATATTTTATTTATTTATTTTGCATGAACTAAGATTCCAAGAAGATCACTTCTTTATTGCATTGTACTACCTTTTACCCTTCTCTTCTCAAATGTGTGTGAATATGCAGGTTTTTTAAACACAGAAAAACTCGCTATAAACAGGCGATAGACTCCCATTGGCAGCAGACGAATAGGCTTTGCCTTTCTGTTTTTCTTCTGGTGTGGTGTTCTTCACGTTCAAGACCACAAACTTGCCAGAAAATGGGTTTATTTATTTTGCATGAACTAAGATTAAGACTAAGACAAATATATATTTGTTACTTATTATTGTCTCTTTAAAACTTGGTGTCGACTAATTGTAACGATGTTCTACGCTTCATGGACAGAGACAAACATAATTAGTGGCAGAGATGACAAAGAGTTGCATAAGTTACCTCATGGCGTATAGCAAGGGGCGAATATTTGAGTGTGTTTCCTGTGCTGTATGTAACCTTTCCTACTAAAGACAAAAGCCAGATGTTTGTGGGGGGGGCGGGGTTTTCTGGTGAAAAGGACTTTACATTATATCTCACAAAAATGTACCAGAAATGCTACAACATACAACATATTTCCATATGCTTTTATTTATGCCATTTTTGCATAGAGCAACTTCAAGTCAACAAAAACAAACTAAAGCAATTCCTGTAATGCAATACAAAGCTATACATATTCACGATACATTACACACTGGTAGAGGAGAGCTACAGATTTATAAAACACAACAGGGCTAACCGTGCCCTGTGCATTTGGCCATCACACCTTATTAAGTCCTCTTTTGCAATACACCCTGGGAAATAATCTTTTTAGCGTGCCTGATCCATCCCTTGCAATCCTCTGCTGATATGTCCAGACATCCAGCATGTATTGCATACTAAAGAGTCACATCTGATCATGTGGCTGGTGGTTATAAACTTTCAGAAATTCCTCTGGGTTGAGGAATTAAACATGAGGTCCTGGGATGGGCTGTAACTGGGAGAGAATAGTGAAAGGCCAAATCCTCAGATTGGATTTGCACAAGTCTTTCACAGAGCGCACCAAGGAATGAAGTGAGGTGCTCAGTGTTGTAGGTCCCAAACAGGAGTTTATGCTTTTAATTTCTTTTTAGATGTGGAAGAATGCATGGAGAAATGTAACTTCACCTTATGACTATATGATCAATATGTAAAGTGCTGGGGGAAATGGACTACATATACTGTGTGTGCCTATAAGATGTAACCCATTACATATATCTCTGAAAGCACAAGTATAATGTCTCCCATGCCTGAAAATTTCAATCGAAATATAGTTATTATTACTTTTAACTTCCATTCATCCATCGTCTACCTCTTATCCGGGGTCGCTTCGCGGGGGCAGCAGCTCAAGTAAGGAACCCCAAACTTCCCTGCTCCGGGCCACATCCGCCAGCTTCGACTGGGGGATCCCGAGGCGTTCCCACGCCAGTGAGGAGATATAATCTCTCCACCGAGTCCTTGGTCTTCCCCGGGGTCTCCTCCCAGCTGGATGTGCCTGGAACACCTCCCTAGGGAGGCACCCAGGTGGCATCCTTACTAGATGCCCGAACCACCTCAACTGGCTCTTTTCAGCCATCCTTCTCACGGATGGCTGAACTTCTCACCCTATTTCTAAGGAAGACGCCAGCCACCCATCTGAGAAAACCCATTTTGGCAGTTTGTACATGCGATCTCGTTCTTTCGGTCATGACCCAGCCTTCATGACCATAGGTGAGGGTAGGAACGATTTCGACTGGTAGATCGAGAGCTTTGCCTTCTGGCTCAGCTCTCTTTTCGTCACAACGCTAAATGTAAAGCGACTTCAGTACCGCCCCCGCTGCTCCGATTCTCCGGCCAATCTCTCACTCCATCGTCCCCTCACTCGCGAACAAGACCCCGAGGTACTTGAACTCGTTCACTAGGGGTAAGGGCTCATTCCCTACCCAGAGTAGGCAATCCACCGGTTTCCTGCTGAGAGCCATGGCCTCAGATATTGAGGTGCTGATCCTCATCCCAACCGCTTCACACTCGGCTGCGAACCGATCCAGTGACTGTTGAAGGTCACAGACCGATGATGCCATAAGGACCACATCATCTGCAAAGAGCAGTGATGAGATCCTCAGGTCACCAAACTGCATGAAGAGTTGGTCCGTTGTTCCATGACCAGGACGGAATCCACATTGTTCCTCTTCAATCAGAGGTTCGATTATCGGCCGAACCCTCCTTTCCAGCACCTTAGAGTAGACTTTACCGGGGAGGCTGAGAAGTGTGATACCCCTGTAGTTGGCACACACTCTCTGGTCCCCCTTTTTGAATAGGGGAACCACCACCCTGGTCTGCCACCCCCTAGGCACTGTCCCAGACTTCCACGCAATGTTGACGAGGCGTGTCAACCAAGAGCCCCTCAACACCCAAAGCCTTCAGCATTTCTGGACGGATCTCATCAACCCCTGCGGCTTTGCCACTTTAGAGTTGTTTGACTACCTCAATGACTTTCAACAGGGAAATTGACGATGGTCCCCATCAGCTTCTAGCTCTGCCTACCATAGAGGGCGTGTTAGTCAGATTCAGGAGTTCCTCAAAGTGCTCCTTCCACCGGCCGATAACCTTCTCAGTCAAAGTCAGCAGGGTCCCACCCTTGCTGTACACAGCTTGGATGGTTATCCGCTTCCCCCTCCTGAGGTTCCAGACGGTTTTCCAGAAGCACCTTGGTGCCGACCGAAAGTCCTTCTCCATAGCTTCTCCGAACTTCTCCCACACCCGCTGCTTTGCCTCTGCCATGGCAGAGGCTGCCGCCCTTCGAGTCCGTCGGTAACCCTGCAACTGTTTCCAGAGTCCTCCTGGATAACATAACCCGGAAGGACTTCAGTCGAACGGCTTCCCTGACCACCGGGGTCCACCACGGTGTTCGAGGGTTACCGCCCCTTGAGGCACCTAACCTAACTTATGATTATTTAAAGTAAATTGCAATGGATGAATATTTATTAATTTTTAGGCTTTTATATGAAATAATAACTAGATTTATTAAAAAAAAGATTGCAGGGACTTTTTAGGGGAAACAAAAGGGAAAGCAAAAGTCTGTGGGAATGACACGGGAATGGGGTTTGGAAATGGTTGGAGTTGTTGTTCATCTGTAATACACAGTGAAGAAGAAAAGCAGATTTCATAAAGAGATATAATCTGCAGTGCATGTGATCATTTTGACACTTTGTTATATGTGTCCAGATCTCATTGCTATCGAACATTTAACTTGTTTCCTCTCCTCAGAGACCTTAAAATACAAACGATCCCACATCATAAACTCTTTCGATAGACCTTAAATCACCTGCATTAAGCATTGAAAGCAATACCACAACAGCGCCGCAGCAATTAAAGGAATATGCAACTCGAAGACAGATTTAAAGACAGCTGTTATTGTTGGTTTGCGATACTTAAAGATGGAGGAACACAATTTATGTGGAGCACAAAATCAAAACCAGCAGTTTAGCTGAGACAAGAGTGTTTGTTGACCAAAAGATAAAAAGGAGTCAAGTTCAACTGCTAATTTAACATTTAAAATGTTTTACAACAAGATAATCTTATATGACTTAAATAATTATAATGGGTTATAGTTATATCATTATAGTGGTTCTCCTTCAGTCCAGGTCCACTTCTCAAAAAACTTTTTTAATCCTCAGTCGTCCAATCAGCTGTCAAGCTGGGCTGCGGTTTTGCATTTATATTATTGCTGTAAAATGTGATGAAAACATGTTGTGGCTCATTCTGACCACAGTTGCCACAGGAGTCAGACAGACACTCAGAGGTGTTAGAGAATAATGAAGGTGTTGAAACTTGATGTGTTCATGAAGCTTTAAACGACCAGATCTTCTTTCATTTTATGTTCCAGCCAGATCCCTAAGGTCCTCCACAGCTTCGCTTTGCTGTTAAATGTTCCTGATGTGTCCCATTAAAGTACCTGTGAGAGTGCCTTTTGTTATGCCCCTAAACTGTGGAACTTACAGCCATGTGTCCATCTTTGTCTATTTTTGTTTTTATTTTTGTCTGTGTTGTTTTAATTTAGCTTTGTAAAGCACTTTGGCCTGCATGTATGTTTGAAAGGTGCTAAATAAATAAAGTGAGTTTTTTGGACCATAGAAAAAACAGATTTTATATCACAAGGTACCATGACACACAGGTGACAGTGTTATCTTTTCTAATTGGCTCATAATAATCTCTGGGACTGATAAAAGGTGCTCTAAATTCAGAGAGCAACTATAGTCGTCCTTGGCACATAACATTTTGAGAGAAGAGCAAAAAAACAAAAGCTATGCAATAATGTAAGATTGTAAATTATGTGTAATTTAGCATGAAAATACAGAAATAGTCATGTTCTTAGTAATATCAATATTACTAATATACCCACACATATTTACATTTTTTAAAGTATCTATTCTGGTCTTTACAGGTTTCAGCTGCAAAATAAAGCTTCTTCTCCTCACATTTGTAGCAACCGTCTGGTGTGTGAGTACAGTCTATCTAACTATCTATCAATATACTGTATATATATATATATTATCTTAATAATATGACACAGACATGCACAGCTTCATTATTGTTTCTCATACATTTATACATTTTAAGAAAAACAAACATGTTTGGTTCATTTTTTCCATTGATGAAGTTTATTAGCAGATACAACAGAGAATAAAAACAATTCAATTGAACTGATTGCAAAACAGAGCTGATGTTAACGTCCTTCAATATTACTTATTGATCTCTGGTTAAACTTCAGATTGTATTAAGGAGCTGGAGTAGTAGCAGGGGCAGCGGTGGTGGCAATTGTAGTTGTAGCTGCAGTTGTAGTTGTCGCTGCAGTTGTAGTTGTCGCTGCAGTTGTAGTTGTCGCTGCAGTTGTAGTTGTACTCAGCTGTTTGATTAGGTCAATAATTATCTGGGTCAACTGGGCGTTAACATTATTGTTGTTGGAACCCTTCAAGAATCAGAAACATTCAGTGTCAAATATACAGCAGAAGGAGTTTCTAAAGGGATTTTACAGTATTTGACATTCAGGTGTGTTGAATGTTAAATTGTAGAGGATGGAGAAAGCACTCACCTCATTTGAATCTGAGCCGGAGTCAGAGTCAGATCTTGACCGAGCAAGTCGTTTGTGCTCCCTGTCCATCTGTAACAAAATCCACAAGTTTGATATTGCCCTCATCGTACTGTTATAATAATAGTAATAGTATCAAGACATAAGAACACTGGTATTGATATTGAGTAAGATAATGTTACACTTACAGGCTGAGCCAGAGCCAGGCTCAAGAGGCATCCAAGCACAAGTACTAGCTTCAGCATGGTTACAGTGATCACAACTGTTGAATAGAAAAATATAAAGACTTGTTCAGCTGCAGCTTTTCCAAATTATCAGCAAAATCACCTCCAACCTCACACAGAAAATACAGAAACATAATTACCTTCAAGTTTTCACAACTTCAGCTGAATGTCTCGCAGATAGTCGAGGAGGTTTTTGTGTTGCTCTGAATGTTGAGCTTTTCTTATATACAGTTACAGGAGCAGATGTCATCTCATTAGCAGACAGCAATGTTGGGAAATAGTAAATATTGGGAAATCCTCCACATCCATATTTCAAGGTGTGGCTAATGACCAAGGTTGGAAACCACTAACTTAAAGTAATGCTAATAACAGGAAGTAGGACAAATCCAGTGTTATATAATTACTGTTGTCTTTGTAAAAGACAATATTTTATTTATTTATTTAGCATAAACTAAGATTCCAAGAAGATCACTTCTTTATTGCATTGTACTACCTTTTACCCTTCTCTTCTCAAATGTGTGTGAATATGCAGGTTTTTTAAACACAGAAAAACTCGCTATAAACAGGCGATAGACTCACATTGGCAGCAGACCAATAGACTTTGCCTTTCTGTTTTTCTTCTGGTGTGTCACGTTCAAGACCACAAACTTGCCAGAAAATGGGTTTAGGAAACAATGAAAATGTTACAGTGCCGACTTTAAAAAACAATATTTGTTACTTATTATTGTCTCTTTAAAACTCTGTGTCGACTAATTGGCATGATGTTCAAGCGTTGCATGGACGGAGACAAACATAATTAGTGGCAGAGATGACAAAGAGTTGCATAAGTTACCACATAGCATATTGCATGGTGGCGTAAAAGGGTCAAAAAAATGTTTGTGTGTTTCCATCACTGCCCATCAGAACTGGAGCCGATAAATACCTGTGACTACTACAGAATCATTTCTTTAATGCTGTATGTAACCTTTCCCACTAAAGACAAAAGCCAGATGTTTGTGGGGGGGGGGGGGGGGTTTGTCTAGTGAAAAGGACTTTACATTATATCTCACAAAAATGTACCAGAAATGCTACAACATACTTTCATATGCTTTTATTTATGCCATTTTTGCATAGAGCAACTTCAAGTGCACAAAAACAAACTAAAGCAATTCCTGTAATGCAATACAAAGCTATACATATTCACGATACATTACACACTGGTAGAGGAGAGCTACAGATTTATAAAACACAACAGGGCTAACCGTGCCCTGTGCATTTGGCCATCACACCTTATTAAGTCCTCTTTTGCAATACACCCTGGGAAATAATCTTTTTAGCGTGCCTGATCCATCCCTTGCAATCCTCTGCTGATATGTCCAGACATCCAGCATGTATTGCATACTAAAGAGTCACATCTGATCATGTGGCTGGTGGTTATAAACTTTCAGAAATTCCTCTGGGTTGAGGAATTAAACATGAGGTCCTGGGATGGGCTGTAACTGGGAGAGAATAGTGAAAGGCCAAATCCTCCCATACAATTTGAAAATACCCCCTTTCTTCACCTGGCATCAAGGAATGAAGTGAGGTGCTCAGTGTTGTAGGTCCCAAACAGGAGTTTATGCTTTTAATTTCTTTTTAGATGTGGAAGAATGCATGGAGAAATGTAACTTCACCTTATGACTATATGATCAATATGTAAAGTGCTGGGGGAAATGGACTACATATACTGTGTGTGCCTATAAGATGTAACCCATTACATATATCTCTGAAAGATCCCGCACAAGTATAATGTTTCCCATGATAACCCCTTCTTTTTGCCAGAAAATTTCAATCGAAATAAAGTTACAAAATTACTTTTAACTTATGATTATTTAAAGCAAATTGCAATAGGTGAATATTTATTCATTTTCAGATTTTTATATGAAATAATAACTGAAAAAAGTCAGCTTTGAAAAAGACTTTGTGAGGATTTATTAAAAAGATTTCTTTCAGATGCAGCAGTTTTCATAATTACACAACCTCTGAACATCTAAAGACACAGAAGCTGTTTTAATAGTTGTGTCACAGTGTCAAGAAAAGTGTAGCAACTGTTACTGCTGTTTAAGTTTAGCAAATAAGTTGTAGAAACTAGAAAGGTTTTCCCTCCGCTAAGCTGTCACTGATAACTAGTTTACCATTTGAGAGGAGAACTCATACACCCAGCAAGGACGTTTGAAGCACACTTTGTTACATTAGCAGCGCTCCTGACAATAATATAATGCTAATTTACAAACCATAAATTAGTCGTCTTTTATCTGCTGCAGTAAGTTTGTCATATTAATCATAATAATAACAATAATAATAATAATAATAATAATAATAATAATAATAATAATAATAATAATAATAATAATAAATTGTATTTATAAGTGCACTTTTCATTTGAGTAAACAAAACTCAAAGTGCTACAGAGTAAAAAGGATGAAACAGAATATACATTTAAAAAAAATATTAGGTAGACAGACAAGGCAACAGATGGATGGTTAAAGTCTAGCAAATATGTCACATATGTTGACATGAAGATTTTGTTCTCAAACAGCTGGGACTAATATAAATGTTGTCTTCACAGTTAAACTCTTCATGGATGAAAATAAAAGTGATTAATGAAAAATGAAAAAGTGGAAAGCAAAAGTCTGTGGGAATGACACGGGAATGGGGTTTGGAAATGGTTGGAGTTGTTGTTCATCTGTAATACACAGTGAAGAAGAAAAGCAGATTTCATAAAGAGATATAATCTGCAGTGCATGTGATCATTTTGACACTTTGTTATATGTGTCCAGATCTCATTGCTATCGAACATTTAACTTGTTTCCTCTCCTCAGAGACCTTAAAATACAAACGATCCCACATCATAAACTCTTTCGATAGACCTTAAATCACCTGCATTAAGCATTGAAAGCAATACCACAACAGCGCCGCAGCAATTAAAGGAATATGCAACTCGAAGACAGATTTAAAGACAGCTGTTATTGTTGGTTTGCGATACTTAAAGATGGAGGAACACAATTTATGTGGAGCACAAAATCAAAACCAGCAGTTTAGCTGAGACAAGAGTGTTTGTTGACCAAAAGATAAAAAGGAGTCAAGTTCAACTGCTAATTTAACATTTAAAATGTTTTACAACAAGATAATCTTATATGACTTAAATAATTATAATGGGTTATAGTTATATCATTATAGTGGTTCTCCTTCAGTCCAGGTCCACTTCTCAAAAACCTTTTTTAATCCTCAGTCGTCCAATCAGCTGTCAAGCTGGGCTGCGGTTTTGCATTTATATTATTGCTGTAAAATGTGATGAAAACATGTTGTGGCTCATTCTGACCACAGTTGCCACAGGAGTCAGACAGACACTCAGAGGTGTTAGAGAATAATGAAGGTGTTGAAACTTGATGTGTTCATGAAGCTTTAAACGACCAGATCTTCTTTCATTTTATGTTCCAGCCAGATCCCTAAGGTCCTCCACAGCTTCGCTTTGCTGTTAAATGTTCCTGGTGTGTCCCATTAAAGTACCTGTGAGAGTGCCTTTTGTTATGCCCCTAAACTGTGGAACTTACAGCCATGTGTCCATCTTTGTCTATTTCTGTTTTTATTTTAGTCTGTGTTGTTTTAATTTAGCTTTGTAAAGCACTTTGGCCTGCATGTATGTATGAAAGGTGCTAAATAAATAAAGTGAGTTTTTTGGACCATAGAAAAAACTGATTTCATATCACAAGGTACCATGACACACATGTGACAAATACAATGATTGGCTCATAATAATTGTAATAGCAATTTAAATGTCTACTGTTTAATTATCTACAAGTTTTCTATGTTAAACAAGCCGACTGCCATTTGATGCTAACATAGGAGTGTTGGTTAGACCAAACCAGGACCAACTGCCATTTCATGTTAATACAAGACAGACTCATCCTGATTAGACTGATTAACTAACAAAAGACAGGACACAGCCAAATCCTGATCAAACTGCTTAACTCACTGAGACAGTATATTGAGTGTATCGCTCTGTTTACATAACTATGACCTTACAAGCATCAAAGGGCAGTTTGGCCCGGCCCCCTGTGGTTTTTCATCACCTCGTCTCCAAACCAAATTGTATAAATGCCTGTGTTTTCTTCCAACCTGGGCTCTCCTACAGACTACACCAGTGCTCTGTAGGACTGGTCTCAAAGAAATGTAAAAAGACAACTCTATCTCTATCACCATTTATTTGACTTTATATACATCTCTCCAGAGTAAAGCAGGAAAACTTCCACAACAACTTGGTGTCAAAAGTGGGATCATCGCAAGTTTCGTCTGGAACAGCAGGACGCTGGTGGTTGGCCGCCGGAATTCTTGAAATTCTCCTCTACCTCGACATCAAAATTAAGGGAAGAGAGGATCAGCGCCTGACTGGAACTGACCCAACTACACATGATCCAACGAACTCTAAACTCCTCCATAAAACTCGGTGAGATGTTATATTTCCATTTTTAATATTTTATATTTCTATTTTTAAAAACTAAAGTAAGCAAACCTCACATTTTGTGAAAGACTATAAAGAGAAGTAAGGAGTTTAGAGTCTCCTGAGAGTTTAGTATGGGTGCTAAACAGTGTAGGGAGGTAGAGACTCCTGAGGGTCCGATCGTAAATGTCATGAGGAAGAAATATGGTGAAGACAGTTTGTCAAATTTATCAATTTGGACGGAAATGTTCGGATTTCCAAAGGGTGGTTCTTTAAGCAAATTAAAAATAAAGGACCTAAAAGAGAAGTTGCAAGAAGGAGAAGATGGTATTAGAAAGAAAAAGAAAATTAAAGTTAAGGATTTAGAAAAGATAGAATGTCACAGAAAGTGTTTGAAGTACTGGGAGGATGAAGCCGAGTGTAGGGAAAGACGCCATTTAGCTGCTGCTTTAAAGAAAATAAATGTAGAAGATAAGAAAGAGAAGAAAGACGAAAAAAGTCAGATGTTTGATCATGTGTCCCACTCCACCCCTGCGCTTCCCCCACCAAATGTCCCTCTCAGTCCCAATCCACATAACCCATTTAAGACACACATTGTCACGGTTTTTTTGTATCCCTCTGTCAAAGGCAGGCGTGATTCCCTCTTGGATGGCTGTCCGTTCCCACCTCTCCCTCTTGCGCAACCTGCACAAGCAGCTCCTCCACCAGGACCACATGCTGCCTCTACACCACAAGGAGCGGAAGGAGGACATTGTATCCCGCCGCTACCAGTGAACAGTAATGACGAAAAGATCATCATCATAAGCGAAGCCTTTGACCGAATAAACCTCATCAACGAAAAAAAGCTCCGTAAAAAATTCAGAGCAGAAGCCGACGAAGAGCAGGAAAATTACAAACACTATCTCCAATCCCAGAGTAAAGACCTACACGACCAAACAACCGTAAATCTACGCATGATCGAAGTACATGGACACCTAGGTGCCACTCTTGTTTTCCGCCCATGGACCGTGGAAGAAATGAAGGCTGTAATCAAAGATCACCTCCCCAACATCGAAGAAAGCGGTGAGAAATTTGCTGTTGAACTTTTAATATTCTGTCAGACATTTATGCCCACTATGGCTGAATTACGCAAATTACTAATTCTACGCTGTGGGGCTACCAACGCCTCCAAATGGCATGACGAGGTGGCCGGTGATAGCCGCATGGCTCACCCTACATGGACGGACGCAGACAACAACAACTACGCCATCGCTGTTACAGCCCTCTGTGACAAAATTCGCACCTCCTTTCCTACCAAAGTCAACATGACAAAGATCTCTGAATGCAGCCAAGATGTCACAGAGTCGGTTGTTGATTTTCTCCATCGCCTAGAGAAGGTGTTTAACGAAAACAGCGGCATCAACCGCCCCGATCCAAATAACATGGGTGCTACTCCAGGAGCATGGGAAACTCATCTCATCAACACCCTCCTCCGTGGCCTACGCCCAGACATTAGTGCCTCTGTTGTTGAATCATGTGTTGGCGTGTATGAAGGAGCCAGACTCGACGAAGTTCGCCGTCATGCCATTCACGCTGAAAAACGTCTTACAGCAGCTAAAGAACACTCTGAAAAGCAAAGAAAAGACACAAAAGATAAAGCTCAACTCCGCATTCTCTCCACTCTGAAAGCCTGGTCTCACGAGGACTCACAAGGAGCCCGTGGACGAGGTTTCCAACGAGGCAGAGGAAGATTTCGAGGCAGAGGACGAGGACGAGGACGAGGACGAGGACGAGGACGAGGACGTGGAGGCCCCCCACATAATAACGGTGCCTGTTTCATCTGCAACAAACAAGATCACTGGGTCAAAGACTGTCCAGGAAAACGCGATCGACAACAGGGACGCGAACAACAGGAATTCAGTCAGGACTACACAGCTGGAAACTGACGCCAGACAGACATTGGAGAGGTCGGTGAACACAGCCTGACAGGAGAGGAACACGCGCCGCCCGAAGCTTCAGAACAGGGAAGTGACACACACACACATAAACAAAAATTGTCAGTGCTATTGAACAGCTGCAGGGAGACGTTATGAAACCAGTGAGCACATATGTAAAATACAATGCTAAGAATTCGTATGAAAAGTTCCCCACTCTGTCTTTGGACATCCTAGGTAAAAAATATTGTATTTTTGGTTGATTCAGGTGCCACTCACTCTGTTGTTAAAATTAGTGATCTGCCTGACTGCAAGTTGAGTGGTAGATACATCCATTCTATTGGAGCTTCGGGTGCTACTGTTAAAGAAAGATTCTCCATGCCAGTAAAATGTCCAGATATCGGTAATAACAGCCACCCCTTTCCCTCATCTGTTAAACACAGTTTTCTATTATCATCAGTCTGTCCCATAAACTTGATGGGAAGAGATTTGATATTACAGTTTGGTCTCAAACTTCATCTCCACCGATGAAGGTTTAGAAGTCAGACGTTCATCTCCCATAATGCTCAACACTGCATTATGGCAACCTGATACATTATTTGTGTATCTTTGGCTCCTAAATCTTCCTGTATCAGAAAAACTGATACATTTGACCCATCAGCTGGTTCTTTCCCATGCTGTATTCATGCCTAATGATCATTTGCATTGTACTGTTCATGTGGCTGAGGGAGGTGCATCTCAATGTTTTCAGCAGGATTTTCTTATGGATGACATTAATGATGAGATAATGTTGAAGACTTTGTATTGGAGCTCGCTGCGCAGCGCTATTTCTGTTATTCTCACCCCCCCCCCCAATCAGCACTGTATCAAGTGTCAGGGGCGGTGCCACATGTCTCTCTAGCAAAAGCTCCGGCAGACAAATGGCAAGATTTGGGCCCTCTCGTTAAAGATTGGGAGTCAGCTGATGACTGGCAACCCACACACACATCATTTATTATGTACTCTCCCTCTAAAGACGTCTATAAAAATGACATCAACTGTACAGCACACACACTCCGCTCTGTAATATACATTGACTCTGAAGACACTCCAGGAGTGCCTCCTACACAATGCAGCCCTACCAACACCTGCAGACGGACCCCTGCACAGTCTCCAGCCTGGAGACACGGTGCTGATCAAGGATTTCTGCAGAAAGAGCTGGAAAACCTGTCGTTGGCAAGGTCCATACCTCATCCTCCTCGTCACCCAGACGGCAATAAAGGTTGTAGAAAGAGCTACTTGGGTCCATGCAAGCCACTGCAAAGCCTGTAACAACTCCTCAGGAAAAGAACAAAGAAACAGACGACGACAAGTAGTGTGCCAAACTACCACCAGCACCACACCACACACACACACCACACACTTAGCTACTGTTTATAATTTTCTGTGCAAATTGTGTGTTTTGTTCCTTTAATCAGAAAACTAGTATCTAGCATGATTCCCACAGCATTCGTACAGTACACTTCACTCCCAGACAAGGACCAAACACAACCTGAAAGATTGTACATTTCTGTAGAGATTCTGAATGTTCAGACACCGAAGTATAACTCTGTTCCTACCTCTCACTAATGCTTATCTACCTCATGGCTCTGTAAACATAAAACCCAACTAGATTTCCATGACATATTTATGATGTACTTACTTAAAGACTGCAAGGTGCCAGTATGTATTGATGTCCTATGTTGCCTATCTATCATTTTATTGAGATTCTTGATGATCAAGTATGATCAAAAGAGAGGAATGTAATAGCAATTTAAATGTCTACTGTTTAATTATCTACAAGTTTTCTATGTTAAACAAGCCAAATGCCATTTGATGCTAACATAGGAGTGTCGGTTAGACCAAACCAGGACCAACTGCCATTTCATGTTAATACAAGACAGACTCATCCTGATTAGACTGATTAACTAACAAAAGACAGGACACAGCCAAATCCTGATCAAACTGCTTAACTCACTGAGACAGTAATATTGAGTGTATCGCTCTGTTTACATAACTATGACCTTACAAGCATCAAAGGGCAGTTTGGCCCGGCCCCCTGTGGTTTTTCATCACCTCGTCTCCAAACCAAATTGTATAAAATGCCTGTGTTTTCTTCCAACCTGGGCTCTCCTACAGACTACACCAGTGCTCTGTAGGACTGGTCTCAAATAAATGTAAAAAGACAACTCTGTCTCTATCACCATTTATTTGACTGTATATACATCTCTCCAGAGTAAAGCAGGAAAACTTCCACAACATAATCTCTGGGACCAATAAAAGGTGCTCTAAATTTAGAGAGCAACTATAGTCGTCAATGGCACATAACATTTTGAGAGAAGAGCAAAAAAACAGTGCAAGCTATGCACTGCACAATTAAGATTTTATAATAATGCAAGATTGTAAATTATGTGTAATTTAGCATGAAAATACAGAAATAGTCATGTTCTTAGTAATATCAATATTACTAATATACCCACAAATAGTTAGATTTTTTTAAAGTATATACTCTGGTCTCCTTTACAAGTTGCAGCTGCAAAATAAAGCTTCTCCTCACATTTGTAGCAACCGTCTGCTGTGTGAGTACAGTCTATCTAACTATCTATCTATCTATCTATCTATCTATCTATATACTGTATATATATATATATATATATATTATATCTTAATAATATGACAGAGACATGCACAGCTTCATTATTGTTTCTCATACATTTATACATTTTAATAAAAACAAACATGTTTGGTTCATTTTTTCCATTGATGAAGTTTATTAGCAGATACTACAGAGAATAAAAACAATTCAATTGAACTGATTGCAAAACAGAGCTGATGTTAACGTCCTTCAATATTACTTATTGATCTCTGGTTAAACTTCAGATTGTATTAAGGAGCTTCAGTAGTAGCAGGGGCAGCGGTGGTGACAATTGCAGTTGTAGCTGCAGTTGGAGTTGTCGCTGCAGTTGTAGTTGTCGCTGCAGTTGTAGTTGTAGCTGCAGCTGTAGTTGTCGCTGCAGTTGTAGTTGTACTCAGCTGTTTGATTAGGTCAATAATTATCTGGGTCAACTGGGCGTTAACATTATTGTTGTTGGAACCCTTCAAGAATCAGAAACATTCAGTGTCAAATATACAGCAGAAGGAGTTATTGAGGTATTTGACAGTATTTGACATTCAGGTGTGTTGAATGTTAAATTGTAGAGGATGGAGAAAGCACTCACCTCATTTGAATCTGAGCCGGAGTCAGAGTCAGATCTTGACCGAGCAAGTCGTTTGTGCTCCATGTCCATCTGTAACAAAATCCACAAGTTTGATATTGCCCTCATCGTACTGTTATAATAATAGTAATAGTATCAAGACATAAGAACACTGGTATTGATATTGAGTAAGATAATGTTACACTTACAGGCTGAGCCAGAGCCAGGCTCAAGAGGCATCCAAGCACAAGTACTAGCTTCAGCATGGTTACAGTGATCACAACTGTTGAATAGAAAAATATAAAGACTTGTTCAGCTGCAGCTTTTCCAAATTATCAGCAAAATCACCTCCAACCTCACACAGAAAATACAGAAACATAATTACCTTCAAGTTTTCACAACTTCAGCTGAATGTCTCGCAGATAGTCGAGGAGGTTTTTGTGTTGCTCTGAATGTTGAGCTTTTCTTATATACAGTTACAGGAGCACATGTCATCTCATTAGCAGACAGCAATGTTGGGAAATAGTAAATATTGGGAAATCCTCCACATCCGATATTTCAAGGTGTGGCTAATGACCAAGGTTGGAAATCACCACACCTGGATCATATGCAGCCTTCATTTAATAGCTAGTATCAAAAGATAATATACAATAGATTTGTCTAAAATTATAATCTAAAAATCAGTTTTATATATTCAGAAAACGTTTTATATTACCTCTGTTGTGTAGTTTGCTTCTCTTTATTCTCCACCCTTCAAATCAGAAAACAGATCACATGAGAATACCCGGTCTTATGATTACAAATCAGGAGACTTAGTGGCTTAGGCAGGTATCAGGCAACACCCAATGATGCATGCATATCTTCTTGCCTCAGTCTGTTCTAGGAAATTAATTTCTACGATCTAAATCTGTTTGTACATTACCTCTCAATTAAAAATTAAATTACCAGTTTTAATTTTTTACTAATCATTGCTACCGGTTACCCTTGTTGTCGTCATGTACTGTTGGATAGAACAAGGATCAGAGTCAATTAAAAGGACATTAGCAAACAATGTGTGAAGTAATTGTTGTTTTGCACATAATTAAGTGTGACTAAGATGTGTTGCTTTGAGAAATGCGTGGTGTGTCTCAATGTCGGATGTCTGATATAAGTATCGATGCATGAGGGGCTACACACATACTTGTTACAGTAGACGCGGTAAGTGACCTGCTATGTTGAATGTCTGCTCTGCTTTAAGGGCATAGAGTGGTTAGAGTTCAATTCAAATCTAATATTTTCTTTCAGGTTATTCCGAAGAAATGCAGCTCTTGTGTATCGCAGCTTTACTTTTGTCAGCAGTAGCTGCTCAGCCAGATTCCTGGAGGCCATGGCGGGATGAAACGTTTCCGCCTGCAGGTGGACCCAGGCTGGATGCAGACTCTAAGGTAACAGGGTACAGACATAAAGAGACACATTGATCCAGAGGTCACTCCACACTCGGCATGTGACATTTCTTTTTCTCATTTAATGAACTATTTGTTTAGCGTGGTGACGACGAGCAGTCGGTGACACCAGAAGATGGAGACGGGCAAGAGGGAGACTCAGTATGGGTATGTGCTGTTTAAGATATATTTTAGTTTTTTGTGTAATGGTTGATTTTAGAATTTGTTTAGCTTCCATAACATTTCTTCTTCAGATTAGTGGAAAGAAAACATCCAAAATACACATTTAGGTGTTTATTTTACTTACTTTGTCTATTTGCGTCTGCAGATTTTTCCTAAAGTCTCCAAAAGTTAGCTTTGGATCATGCCACAGTTGCATATTAAATCTTGTAACACAAAAGATATTTGTCTTCATGTAAGTAATCAACTGGGTCAGTTTCATGATAAAATGTATTAGGATTTGTTTAAATCCTATTTACGTGTAGTGTCTTGCAAAACATATGGACATTTTACAATACATATCTTTAAAGACCATTTTCTCAAGATGAGTTTTTTCAATAGCAGAAATCTTCACAAAACTGACTTACACCAAACTTTCCAATTTAATTCCTATCTATATTCAGAAGGTTTTCATAGAAGTGTTTGTTCACATATCATTCACAGCCTGATTTATAGGACATTTCATTCCTAAAAACATGGCAGTGTTTTCTGATTTATGGAGACATACAAAGATTCCCTCTGTGAAAGCCTCTGACCCTAATATGTCAACCAAATGAAGGAAGAATTTTGAACCTGGCTTCATCCGACAAATTGGGAAAAATATGCAAATGAGCGCATATTTAATAAGAGAATGCTTTGTTTGCATATTTAAACATACAATATTAGGAAAATTATAATATGAAAAAAGTCTTGCTTTAATGTAAGTTATCAACCGGGGAAGTGTCATAGCGGTATATATTAGTTAAATGTGTTATCTTATCACCTGGGGTGTCTCCCCTTAAGTTATGTGTTTGTTATTCAGCTTGGTAGCAATAATTAAACATTTTGGGAAATTCTCTTATTTGCTGTTTAGTTTTGTTATTCCACAAACAACAAAGTGAATGTTTTTTGGTTTTAAATTATGTTCTGTAACTATTTTGTGGCAACAACAACAATGACAGTGAAGTTGGCAGGCAACCAGCGTACCGGGCAGACAATCTGTGGTTCATCAATCGATATTAAACAATATAACTCCCTCTAAAGCCACAAACAGTTATGTTTGTGTTGAAATTAAACACACCAGGTAGTATATGTTAAGCATGAAGCCAATTAACTGTGATTAGGTTAAGAAATCTAGAGGCCTTCAGGTAATAACTTTATTTTGTCATTATATGAGTATATGAAGAGGTTACTTTACATCTGATCTAGTTACACTAACCAAAAAGAGTAAGAGTACCTGCCAAAGTGTCAACCTATTTGTTTAATATTTGCCTTACATATGCAATATGGTAATCAAGATCTACTGCTACATACCATACTGTACTTTTCCCTGGTAGTTTACTGTAAACAGCATGTATCTGTATTTCACACAGGCTCATGGTGTCCCTCTTCCTGAGGCCGGCAGGCAATTCTGGAAACACAGAGGATCTTCAAATGGCAACAAGCCCAACAGGAGGAACCCCGGTGAACTTGTAAGCTCACAATGACACTATGGCCGTACTCAAATGAAAAAAGAAAGACAGAAGTGTAACTGATTGGGTTTCTACCTGATTAAAGTCTTTAGTTCACTCCTGACAAGGCATGCTGGAAGGTGCATACACTGTGCCCTCCTCCTATTTCTATTCATTTTATATATTTACGTCTGTTGCTTTTGTCTTTTATTGTGAAGCATTATTTAATGTCTGCTTTTGAAAGTTGCTCCAAAAACTCACCTTAAACATCAGTATTGTTACGACTTATGATTAAATATGATATACGATTATTTATTTCTTGTTTTAGGTGTTTTCCCCTACGTTCAAGGTAAGCCTGCTGTCATCTCTCAATGTGATATTACGGTAACACACAATGTAACCAGAACTGTTGGCAAAAACTCAGATTTTCTTGTGCTTATAATTCCTTTTCAGGTTGACGACGTGGCATTTCAGGTAAGATCATGAGGTGAAATAAATGGTATATACAGTATACTGTATGTTTGAAATGACAGGCGTCACTGAATATCATTTTCTTCAAACTAACCATGTGACGTTTCATCCATAGAACACCACTGATGTGACCCTGAAGGAGGTAAACAATATGACTCATGACTTCATTTAACTTTAATTAACAAACTATTCACTTCATGTTGTAAATTACACCTTCTTATGACATGTTATGATTTCCCTCTGTGATCGTACAGGGGGAGAACACGTTTCTGATGCCGAAGGTAAATGACTGAATAATCCATTTCATTGTTAAGTTTTATAACAGTTAAATAATGAGAAATAAAGATTCTAAAAATTATTATCAATGAAAACTAATGACTGACAATTTATTTGTAGCGTGGTGGAAGAGGACACCGCCATCATAAGGTAGAAAAAGTCATTTAACTCTTTAAAGCAATAGTTACGATATCAAAGCTCAGACAGTTGGTCTGATTTGTACAGGTTGCTTCATTTACAGGCAGGAAGACACGGGCCTCAAAAGACTGGGGTACGCTGGCTGTCAAACTTTAATTTTCGTCAAATATAAAAAAATTAATGTAAAATTAAAAAATTATCTTTGATTTTGTTTATAAAACAACTTCAGTGGGATTTTTGTTTCTCTTCATCAAATTTTCAGCAATATGTGAAGCTCCTCTACAACGCCACAGAGCCGGTAATCTCCCCGATGTTTACTGCACATTATATTTATTATTATATATTATTATATTATTATTATATTATTGAATGTCTTCAGTCATAACCACAATCTCTCTTTTTCCATTTGAAGAACAAAGTCTCCATTGAGTTTGGGGTTTTGAAACCGGTAAGTATTGTACAGACAATATATATGAATTGACTTTCTGATTTATGGAAAAAATATGCAAATGAAAAACTAGCCAAGGCTTTTTGTTGTTGGTATGTGCAGCTAATAAATCACAAGTAAATGTACCGGTCATAGACCTACTATAGGCCTTGTTTGGTTCATTTGAAAACGCAATGTCTTTCTTTTTTTTATTTTCAAGATGAATCTTGGTGAATTTCGTGGAAAGGAGGACAATCTAGAGGAAGATTACTGACAACTTTAAAAGGTGAGGGTGTTAACGGAGTGATAATGATTTGGCTCAATTCACTGATCATCAATTTGCTACAGTGCTGCGTCTGACAAATGTTCTTATCTCACACTTTTCTCAGTAGGAAACCAACAAATACTCAGTTTGATCAACCAACTTTAAAGAAGATTTTCTTTCCTGTAGTTCTGAGAAATCACTTCTGTAATTCGGCATTTTCCTCTAAAATCATCATTTCTGTGTACTACAATAAAAATCTTAAGCAAATTACTTTGGCAAAGTTCTTTATTTGACATGTTTTGAAAGTGAGTAGCATATTCCTGAAACAAGCAAGGCAGTTTCAGTGTAATATAAAAAGAATTAGAAAATACAAAGTACAAATAAATTGCATTTGGAAACAATGACAATGAGCATTTTTCAGAAGAATGAGGGATGTTGCTGAACACACATAAATGCATTTTCTGATTGATCACCTTGTTGTTATTTCCAATCTAAGGCTCAAATAGGAAGGGGAAGTTAGAGTGACCCTGGAGAAAAACAAAAACAGATCTCAATCCTGCCCAACACTGACATATAACATAAACCAGCAATATGCTTGTGTGGATACTATGAATGTATATAAGATTTAAGGAAGTCGTATAAAATCATACCTCGTCAATCCCTGGGCCAGATGTGTCTCCACGAGGATCAGGAGGAATTGTAGTTGACTCTTTCTGTGTCCCCAGGGGCCATGTCTGATGGATAGAAAATGACACAGTAATTAGACTGAACTGGTGCACACTTCATGGGTTTATTGGTGAAATTATACAAAATGAAGAGGTTATGTATTGTACTCACTCTTTCTGTTTGCACCTTAGGCTGGGAAGCCTGCTAAAATTGGAAGATATGCAGGAAAGTTAGATACATATGTTAAGTATTTAAAACATTTAAAATGTTGGTCCTCAGACACAAAACCATAGACATTAAAGATATGTACAATAAAACTAAATATACCTTCTAAATGTTACAAGAATTATCTGCAAGAAGAAATAAATAAGATAAGGAAGAAAAATGGATGAAAATAGGTACTGAGCAATGAAGCGTATAAGCTGCAAAAGGTATCTTACAGCAGTGCAGATATTTTAAAATGAGATATTCAAATCTGAAATTGGACTGAGGCGACATGATTTCAGCAGCCTGTGGTAAATATGGCAGACAGTCAATTTTGCATCAGAGTGACCGCAGACTCAACATCTGCAGCTGTGTTATTATCATTACCTTGTCTTTAGTCATCATTGTCTGCTGCTTTAGTTCTTACCCTTAGCTCAAAGTGGCAAAAGGGAAGTTGCTAGACACAATCACATCGTGAATCATTTTAGCTCTGTTTGTTTTTTTACATTGTTCAGTAAATATGTAGCCGAAATGCGCCGAACACTTCTGTGCTGGCCTCTATAAAGCAAATCTTCATTCAGTCCGGGAGCTTTATTTCATGTCATCTTGCATGTCTCACCTGCAGAGGGAGCTGTGGTCTCTGTGTGGTTCTCTCCAGCTTTTGCTGACCGTTGTTGGGCTGCATCACCACAGTGTTCCTCTGCTGGGGATAGCCGTAAGGAGGCAGAAAGTAAGGGAAGCCCTGTGGATGATAGAATCCAATTTAAATCTGCAGTGAGCATCTAAAAGAAGATGTTGAGGTTTGCACAGAGGATAATATGTTCTCCTTCATACCTGCTGTCTGGGAAACTGAGGAAATCCATAAGACGGGTACTGGAAATGTGGAAACATCTAAAGGAAATTTAAAACAGATGTTAATTTCTCCCTATGACTGTGAGGAGCAGCAGCTGAATGATAACACTGAGTAGTTAAACAACACACTATCGCTGTGTGTCCATGCTGCTTTGTTGTACCTGAAAAGGGTTTTGGGCCTGAGGACATCAGGAGCGTTGGGGTCCTGTGGCGGTCCAAGCTGCTCTTGCTGGCCGTTGGGGATGAACATAGGAGTAAATTGATTGCCCTGGCCCTGGTAAAACAGCTGGGGCCCTTGGGGGCCGAAGGGACTGACCACTTGTGGGTTCAAGTTCACCACCTGTGGAGTGAGTAGCACCTCAGGCTGCTGCTGCTGCTGCAGCACATACTGGGGGAATATTGAAGACCCCTGGAGAAGAAGAGATTTGGTTCAGATTGATTTTCTTTTTTTTTAAATCAACACATGAAAACATTTTCATCTGACAAAGGAATGCACAGTAATATAAATCTTGTAACTTAATGTAGTAAATGCATAGCAAAAACCATTCCAGTACCTGTGTTTGTCCAAGAGTTGCAAGAGTTAATCCATTCAGCCTTAGGATCTGAACACACAAAATGGTTCTATTCAATTTGGTAATATTATTACTACTAAATGGCGAGGGATTTTAACTTTGCAACCATCAAATAGAAAGGTTTTAACAGTCATATTTACCTCATTGCTGTTGCTTCCAATGATTCCAAACTGCAACTGTTAAACACAAAATAATAACACTTTATCTCTGTCATTTTAGATGATATGAGAAATATATACTTTGGCAAGAGATCTAACTCACTGGAAGAGCAAAGCTTGTCCTGAATAGACAGACCAACACAAGGGCAGTCTGCAGCTTCATTATGTCCTACAGTCTGTAAAAAAAACAAAGCGCATGTTTGTTTGTTTTTACTTGACAGAAATAAAACTTTCGCTGAAAGTATGAGCGTTACAAAATCATCTTACCGTTTCTCAGGTTCTCTTTTCCTTTCTGTGTGCCTGTCTCCTCGCCTTGTCGATACCCCTTTTAAATGCTGTCCATGTGAGCTGTTATAGTCCACAGCCAACCCATCCAGACAATGTGTGGTCAGTGACAGACATTTCTCATGGCATCAGAGTCAGACACTTACAACACAGGACAGGTAAGTATGTTATTAGGTATAAGTCATGTCTCTAAACACCATGACATGATCTGTGAAAAGTTTTTTAACAACCCTCTGAATTTAAAATGGTAAGTGCTTCCCACATACATTAAAGCTTTTCAGTGTTTTGCTCTTACAGGGCAATGACTTTCAGTTTAGGAGACCTGAAATAAACTTTTTATATGTTCTCTAAGTAAAGTTTATGAACATTTACATTTTAAAGGGTGGTGCTTCAGGATTTAATTACAGACATTAAAACTGACAGATTTTTTTGGCATGTCATGAGAAAAAAGAAAAAGGACAAACTGGGAGTTTATAATCACACATTTGTCACAAGTTGTTCATCATGCGTGGACACATGTGGAGTCTAATTGGTAAATAATATATATTCATAGTTGACTGAGTAGGGATTTATGTTGAGGATACACAGCAGAAAACGTATTTGTGAGTCTGTAGAAGTTGGACTGTTTGTGCATTAACTTTATTTTGAAAGATCATAGACGCACTGTACAGTCAGGGTGAGGGGAGGTGTCCTGAATTCAAATGTTTTAGAAGTCCAACAACACTAGCCACTGGTGTCGGACTTTTACATTTCCACAGTGTACAAGGCTTAATAAATAATTAAAATATCAAAGACTATCATTTTAGTGAAATCTGTTGCACGCATGTTTATGTTTATTGGTTAAAATGATATTCAGACTTGAGCTTGAACTTGCCCTTGTTTGTAAACCTGAATTGTGACCAACAGGCCTTTTTCACAGCAGATAGTATGATTTAGCAGGAACTACTAATACTACTACTAATAACACAAACGATGGCTCTGTCCTCTTCAAGTGTCCCAGTTAGTCATGACAGTGTGGTAATTATTTACACCTGTGCTTTTCAAACTGTCCATGAAAAAGGCCTATATGTGACAGATCGTTCAGACAGAGTGTATAAAGTCTTCATTATGTTTCAATTAACTTCAACTGCAGTGAGTGAAACACAAAAAAACTCTTCTTACTTTGGGCTTTGAGAATTTGTTTTTGTTTTTTTAGCACAATTATTCAGCTAACCTCTTTTATTTCTTTTCATGTGGTTTCATGTTGTTTTATTATGTGTGTTTCTTATACTTCTTATCCTTTAGATGGCAGCAGAGAGCCACCATAAATTGCAACGATGACCACCCAGTTTATTTGTGAGAATTGTCAATACATTGGTGTAAAATCACAAAACAAACTTTCAGTTGAAGTATAATTTTTTTTTATTAGGCCGTTAACATGAAACATCAATGAGTTTTATTGCAATTCATTTCAAAATTAGTTTCACACACACACACACACACACACACACACACACACACACACACACACACACACACACCTTCTATTGGTCATAGACAAAATCACACAAGTCAACTTTGATATTTCTTGCATATTTGATTAAACGTTATCAGTATCATCTTAATAGTCTTCATGACGATCCTTTTTGTCACAGGGAGTTGTTGTTGTAGTTTCAGCGGGAGCTGGAATCTGAGGGTTTGAACAGAGAGTGAACAAATGAGGCGTTAAAATTCACAGCAAGACAAACAATAATAAACTCATATCACAGTTGTTGATGATGTTATCCGCCTGGATCTCTTACCTGAGTATCCACAGTGGTCTTCAAGGTGTTGTCCTGTTTCATAATCTGACGCTGGAGATTCAAAGAACAATTAGCAAGAGAAGCTTTATGTAAATGTAAATTGTGTATTTGTTTCCTACCCTGAATCTTCTCAAAGGATCAGGCTGAAGAGGAAGCTGCTGTTGCATGGCCCCACCTGGGACCCCCTAAACAAAGGCAGCCAGATTTAATTATTCAATCATTCAATCTACATCATGTAGCCTGTAATAAAAGTGTGAGTGATTACCATCAGAGGCTGCTGAGGAGGATTCATTTGTCCCATTTGAGGGACTCCCATGAAAGGAAACTACCATTAATAAAGACATAAATCAATGATTTTTTATGTGGTACAGCCTGAAACAATATCGAATGATGTGTGTTGTTAACACAATTACAGTATGTGCAACACTAACCCCATTCACTGCAGGGACAGCGTACATATTGGGAATTGGGGCCGGTGCAGCAAAAGCAGGAACTCGGGGAACAAACTTTGAGAAGGAGACAAAAGGGGATTGTTCATATCAGGATGATTGTGGTTAAATATTGCTGTAAAATTGTTTATATGAAAGATCAGATCAGATATTTGGCACATATTGTTGTATAATGTAGTAAATCATGTCATGCATTATCTGTCTCTGAATTACAGCGTAGATTGGTGCCAAATGTTGAAGTATTTTCTATCTGCTAATGATGAAGACATTAGGGACTAACAAGGAGCGCCATCTTGTGGTGAAGAAAGTGTTGAAAGAAAACAACCAATCTTCATTGTTATACCAACACTGGACATCTTTTGGATTATAAATTCTCTTATTTTCACTAAGCAAAGTTTTTCTATTTGTTTACAGTTTTCATTTTAGCTCACTATTGTAACCTACGATTGATGCAATATGTTAAACAGACTCAAACTCTTCATCATTATTCTTGAATTCTGTTATTTCCTGTTGAACTGATTCAAATGACAACCTGATAGACTCACCTGGGCAAACTGTGGCTGCCCGATGAAACCTGCCCCACCACCAGCTACCATGGGCGGGTTCAGGCCTCCAGCCATCATCCCAGGGATTGCTACTCCGTTTGCCATTACTCCGTTTGCACCTGCCATCATTCCAGGGTTCATAACTGCCATCACTCTAGGGTTCATACCTGCCATCATCCCAGGGTTCATACCTGCCATCATCCCAGGGTTCATACCTGCCATCATCCCAGGGTTCATACCGAGCATAGCTGCCAGCATCCTCTGTGTCTGTGTGAAGGGGGAGAAAGAGCAGTTGTTAATAACCATCATTTAATTTTGGTTTTGTGCACTAATCACACATAAATTATCCGTATGAATGTGTCTCACCTTGCCTGCATTGACCTGCAATAAATAAAGAGACAACAGACAGTTACATACACAGATGGGGTGGTGATGGCCTAGTGGTACGCCTTCCAAACAAAACACTAGAAGGTCAATACCAGGCTGCCACCATTGTACCCCTGAACAAGGTACTTAACCCTGAGTTGCTCCAGGGAGACTGTCCCTGTACTTAGTTCAATGTAAGTCGCTCTGGATAAGAGCGTCTGCTAAATGACCTGTAATGTAATAGACAGATAGATAGATAGATAGATAGATAGATAGATAGATAGATAGATAGATAGATAGATAGATAGATAGATAGATAGATAGATAGATAGATAGATAGATAGATAGATAGATAGATAGATAGATAGATAGATAGATAGATAGATAGATAGATAGATAGATAGATAGATAGATAGATAGACTGTACTCACACAGCAGACAGTTGCTACAAATGTTGTGAGGAGAAGAAGCTTCATTTTGCAGCCTGAAATCTGTAAAGAAGACCAAAATAGATACTTTTACCTCATAAAATCAAAAATATTTTTGGTTAATAAATGCATGATATTAGTTAACATGACTATTGCTGTATTTTCATACTGAATTACAATTGTGCAATACATACCTCGTTTCTTTTTGTTGCTCTTATTTCAAATGTTATGTGCCAAGGACGACTATAGATGCTCTGTGAAGTTAGAGCACCTTTTATCAGTCCCAGAGATTATTATGAGCCAATTAGAGAAGAGAACACTGACTTGTTCATAAACTATATTTGTCACCTGTGTGTCATGGTACCTTGTGATATGACATCTGTTTTTCTACGGTGTAAGATTTAAAGAAATGTAACAGTGAGCTTCATATTTTGAAGGACACTTCACCCGATTCAACCATCTCACATTGTTCTCGATACAGCTGAGTGACCACAAACAATAACAGAGGGATTGAGTGTCTTGGGGAGGGATTGTGGAGGTTTCTGAAAGCTATTGACTAAATGCCAGTATGAACCATTTAAATGTTGTGGGTTGTGGTCACAGGAGGCAAACAACTTACATGATCATATCATCATCAAGTGATTTTATTGAGAAAACATAAAAAACGGTGTGTGTTTGCTTAAATGTAATTAAACATTTACATGGCAAGCAGCATACTGTTTATGAGAAGATGGTTGTGACTTCAGGAAAACAGCTGAACTATGAATAACAACTTCTGATTTCTTTCGTACAAATGTCCAAATGTTACTGTATCTTATTCTATTTAATTGTCCACTTTACTTTCTTGTTCTTTTGCTGTAACACGGTAAATGTCCCCGTCGTTGGACTAATAAAGGATTTCTGATTCTGATTCTCCTTCTCTATTATAATGCAAAGTTAAAATACAAGGCATGTCTCAAGGAAGGCCAAACTGTAATTTGTGTTTATATTTGTCTGAAGCTGATTTTTACTCACACCGGTCCTAAAATAACTACTCACATTGCACAACAACGCAGCAGCGATGACCACAAAATGTCAGGATGCTATTAATTTGTAAACACCTCTGCTGTTGCGGATAGACAGAAGCAGATATTTGTCATGTTTCATCAGCATATTTTCAGACATTAAATTCATCCGCAGTGTGGTTGGCTGGGCATGTTGTCACATACTGAGGCTGTCTGGGAAAGTTTTTTTTTTTTTTTTGCTGCTGACTGGGCAGCCCACAGCCGACCAGGTAAACACCCTCTGTGGAAGTCTGGTCTGGAGCTTCATGCTAATTACACACTGTCATGAAGTTCAAATTAAGTAACATTTTCTTCCTGTTTGCAGTTTAATGTTGCAACAAATGGTATTTCACAAAGTAATTATGTAAATATACGTGTTTTTATATGTATGATTCATGATTTTCAGGCTTTGTAAACAAGAATCTGTTCTGCCAACATGTGAGTAATATGTTTCGGATGTTTTTCATATTAAGAGACCCAAATCACCATGTTGCAAGTAGTTGCAAGCAATGTACTATAAATAGAAATGTGTGCATATTTGTACCAGTCTCATACACAAAGATAACATCAGAGGAGCCACACCCTGTTTGATGTTGTTCAGTGTTTTGCTAAAGTACACTTTGACAGACTTAATTCGGGCTCCAGGTGATGTGAAATCAAACATGTATTTTATTGATGTATTAGAATTAAGACTCAACAAAGATTCAACAATTAACTTCCATCATTTATTGGTCATTAGTTATGATGACATTTATAACATTCGAGCATGAACAGGATGTAGGGGAATGAATCATGAGATATCTGTGACAGTCGTCTCATTTTGCTTGCTTCTCCTCCATCTCCGTCCCAGAGCATTCTTCCTCCTCTTCGGCTGTCATCACCTTCATCACCGGGGACTGTGTCCTCTTGAGGAGAGCTGCCAGTGAACGCTGAAACCTCACTCCGCCGGCTGCCCGCCCACGAGCAGCACCCGGCAGTTGCTGGTTGTTCAGCCCGGCCACCGAGATCAGCTGCACTTGGCCGGGCGTCAACAGAGCACCCTGTTGGTTTCCTCCAGCATTTCCCTGTGGCAGCACTGCATACAGAGTGACCGGCCCTCCCCTGGCACCCTGAGTCACCTGCCCCTGTGGATTCACATTAGTTGCGCCTGCCTGCCCCACAAGAAATGCCCCACCTTGTTGGAGAGCTTCGATGGGAATAAGCTGCTGCAGAGGAGCCTGGCCTACTTGGTTCCTGATTGGCTGGACAAACAATGAGCCACCAAGTTGGACTAAGTGTCCCACAATGGTTCCACCATTTAGTTGGACCCCATTTCGAGCCCCAGAGTTACCAGCTGCCTGCTCCATTATTATTCACCACCCCATTGGCAAGTGCCTCAACACTACCTGAAGACACACCACCTTCCACCACAACAGCCACGGTGGAGAAGAGAACGCACAGTGAGCAGAACATGTTTAATCTCAGTCACAGCAGACAGTCGACAGGTGAAGAGCTGCTTCTTTCTTGGCTTATATAGAGAGCGTTAGATTCGATGATCACCAAGAAAGGTCCAATCAGAGTCCAGAACTTTGTCTCAAAACAACAAGTCACTGTAATCATCGTGACCATGCTGCAGGCTATTTTCTGCTTTGTTACCTTACAGAGGGCCGTTATTAAGGATTATGTCTCAAACCTTAACCAGGTATCAGTGACTTGCATTTTTAAAACCATTGTTGCAGTGGTCATATTTTCATGTCATGGTGGCTTCAGGGAAATTGAACAACGAATAAAACATGAAGAGCATAAACTGATGTTTCCCAACTGGGATTCACCAATATAATGCAATAACTTTATTTCAAGACTGTAAAGAAAGTCATCATTAACGACAGGGTGCACGAAAATATGTTACGTCATGATATTGTGAAGTCCAATGCTGTCAATATAGCTTTAATTAGAGCTCCTAAGAAACGTAGGCAAAGACAAACATTTACAGCATTTGCTACTAAGATAACACAGTTAATGTTTTACATTTTGTAACACAAGTGTAACACAAAGAGTAATTCTGCACTAAATCACTCTAACATACAAATTAATTTTTCTCCTGGTACTATATACAACAACTTTGTTACTAATGAGCTGATGTAAACTTTTCCCCAGTTTGGAATGCATTAGAAAACAGTTTCTGGATTAAACCAGCTAAACATAACACTTTCTTATAGTCTAATAAAATGATTCTAGCTGCTTAGTCTAAATTACAGAACAAAGATCTGAATGTCCAAGCTTTGCCTGACACAAAATAACAGCGATGACCACCAACACTTTGCCTGCTATAGTAGTTAATTTGTATGTGTCAGAGTTGCTAATGTTACAGAGGTTCATGGAGGCTTCAGTCTCGAGCTGCATTTGGAGCAGCTTCAACAGGCTTGTGTAGTAAGTACAAAATGAAGCTCAGAATAGCAGGTTGACATCCATATCATCTGTAGAGAGAATGAATAGCAGGCATTAATAGGATGAAAACTAAATGACAACAGTATTTACCAGATATAAATATAAACAAATCATGGATAATTGGGAGTGTTTTCTTTAAATGCCCAATACAGAAATTAATTGCTGGACTTGAATATGTATTGTTAGTCATTTGAAAACTTATAATATAATATCAAATAAAAAGAAACTATCCACATTTTCATTAAGAATTTGGTTCAAATAATAAAACAATAATATGAAATAATTTATTGTGAAAAATCATTACTTTATGTGAACATATACAGTCTCACTCTGAACCAAGCATAAACGTTACAGCCATTATCAATGATTAGAAAAGTGTTCTGTATGTTGGTGACATGGTGTTGCTCTTACCATTCTTGATACCGAAACAGGAAGTCCACTCTTTGAAGGACACCTGCTTGTCTTTGTCAGCGTCGCACTCTTGAAAGAAGCGGGAGGTGCAGTGCTCCATCGGCACCAGAGGGACTCGAAGTGGGGCCAGCTCTGAGTGGGACAAGACTCTGCACAGGACAAAGGAACATTGTGAGCGGATTATTTAAAATATACAGTACGGTATGTTTGCAGTATAATTAGACTCATGAATGGGTTTTATGATATACCCCGCCCAGTACTGCCTGGAGTTTGTTTGTCTGTTTGTTTGTTTTGTTTATATACGTCACCATTAGCTACTCTTCATGATTTTAACAATACTTCAATAACAGAAAATGCATCAATATACATAAGTTACATTCATACTCACAACAAAACTCAATACATAACACAAACACTAAGACCGACAACCAACTCAAACAGCTCTATAAAATACTCTAAATTGAGAGTTGAGAAAAGAAATCACTTGGATTTATCCACTAGATCAATATCACATCTTCGAGAACAGAAAAAATGACACCTAAAAGTAATATAATGTTATATACAACTCATTGTGTAAACAAATACAATTCTAACTTTGTTAAATATCTTATATTAGTCCAATCCAATCCAAATGGATAGCTCACATGTCACATTGACTTCCAAACCCATATTAGTGAAAACCAAACAGGAGCAATGAGGTTGAGGAAGTAATAAAATGTACCTGTCAGAAGGGTGTTGGTCCAGTTGTGCAAACTGCCAGTGCACTGGGTAAATGTACATGTTGTAGTTCTTCTCAAAGTCCTGCGCGAGCAGCTCAACTGAGTGATCACCCGCATGAAGACGCCTCTCACTCTCAAAGATCTTCTTCACCTACAGAATACACAACATTGTACATAATCTTTCCTTTTCACAAACGTGCTATGTGACTCTCTGACTCACTCACTCATTCACAGTTTCTAAGAATAAGATTAAAATAGATGTTTTTTAAGAAGCCTGAGAATCCTACGTATTCATTTGAGCAGTAGATCTTACTCTAAAACGCTGTTTAGGCGTGAGGAAGCTGTGGGAAATGGAGTCATGTTCATAGAGCTGCAGGAGCACATTTTTCAGCCAATCCCTCATTCGTAGAGGGAACTGCAACAGCTCAGTGTCCACACATTGAGGTATTACTGAAAGTGAAAGAGATAGAAATAAATATTTCCTGCATCATAAACATCGCTGTTTGAACCAAATACTCTGTACAGTGGATAACTCTCACGTTTGCATGGCCCAGTGTAGTCCAGATGAAGTCTGTGTCCTCTCTTAGTGCCCTCCAGGTTGCATTTAGTAGCAAAGAGTTCACATGAGGTATCATATGTTTTGTTGTTTGTCCCACAAACCTACAGAAATTGACCAACAAGCAACAATCATATGCAAAGCAGGAGCTGTTGAACATCATTCCGGTTTAGCGTTCAACAGATCATCCGTACTTACATGATCATACTCATTCACACTGGGAGGACATTCTGACGGCTCTTGACACACACAGCCAGGCTTTTTGTCCGCATCAAGTTTACACGTCTTTCCACGTTTGCAGGGGAAGTTGTCACATGGATCTAGAAGAAAAGACAACCACTGCCATGACCTTTGACCTATACTCTGTCTGAATTTTAAAACCAAGAATAATTTTCAGGACGGGTTTGGTTTTATTCCTATTTCCAATGTGATGACTGGAAACCAATGAGCTAAAACCACTACGCGCCATCCCCTACATTCCTCTGACATTTGAGTTTGTACAGCGATCAAATTCAACTTGATCTCCATTATTCACTCCTTAAGCCCTCAGAGCTGTGTTTTGGTAGTGACCGTGAAGCAGAGCTACACAATTCATGCAGAAGTTTTAGCTTCAGTCAGCAGATTCCCGTGTGAGGCTGTTGGGATAGTGCATTAGTCAGTATGGGGAATGTTGAATTAACCAACCAGCAGGGGCTTCTGGGCGATGTACGCCTCCACCAGGAGAGGGTCTTGAACCTGGGTAGAGATCCACTGTGGCTCTTATCTGCACTGGATTCATTCCTACTAAAGGACCCTGGAAAGGAAACATGAAAATTAAAATCTTTTGATATTTCTTGAGATTTAAAATGTTTTTTCGTTTTAACCACTTATTATCAGATCAAAGCATCACAGAACATTTCAATTCAAATGTCCTCAATAAAAACCTGTGTAACCGATGTGTTGGCCACTTGTGTGCCGCATAAACACACTGTAGACACAACTGTGACATATTACTAATTCCAGCTAAAAATATAACTTTAAAATTCCATGTAACTGAGAAATGCAACTGTTTTATTTGAGCAGGATTTAGTCTCTGCCTTGTGTGTTTGATGATTGTGTTTTTATTTAAACTGTGCCTCGGCCAGGCCCTGAGAAAAAGATTTATATCTGAAGGGACTTCCTGGTAAAATAAAGATTGAATAACAAAAAAATAAAGTTAACCTTAAGTTGACCTTTCTCACAGAAGATATTTTTTTGACTTGTCATATTAGGAAAAGCCCAGGTGTCACTAATAACACTAACGATGGCTCTGTCCTATTCAGGTGTTCCAGTGAGATGTGTGCGTGCAAGATACCAGGAACATGAAATCAAAACCAGCCATCATTAATATCATTATTTACAGCTGTGCTTTTCCAAAGTCAAAATGTCTTCTGTGAAAAATGCAGATATGGAGCAACATTGGAGTTGTGTTTCTGGCCACCTGGTAATTGTAATTCCAATATGCACCTTACTTCTAGCTGCTAAAAGCTCCACTATGTTCACCAGCGAGACACTAACTTGGTCTGTCTGCTCTTTGGTGCTGGGCTGGTAGTGTATAGTGGAGTTTTTTCAGTGAAAACAGCTGCCTGCTTCTGGCAAACATCAGTGTGAGAGTGAACCTAAACAGTTGAGGGCCATAAGAAATATGAGCTGAAGGACACTACAAAGCTCTATAGAGGTGAGGGGAACTGCAGAGTCGAGCGATCTGCCACCATGACCCACCCTTTTAAGCAAGTAGTCATGTGATCCATTGAGAATTATATATCTATTGTAAATGTACAGATTGAGCATGCATTACCCATTTTCCTGCCCTTCTCCTCTTTGCCTTTTGGACTGTATTGTCAATGCTGATGCCCTCAGATGGCTGAGGATTCTGTTGGCTCTGTTCCTGTCCATTCTGTTGGCTCTGTTCCTGTGTTTCATCATTCTGTGGAGAGTGCTTTCTCGCCCGCTTGTTCTTCTTTTGCTTCCTCGTCTTTTCCTTGGTGTGACTTCCGCTGTCATTCTTATTGTTCCCTTCCTCCTTTCCAGCCAGTCGGGAGCCTGATTCAAATTCTGTATTGCTCTTTGGTTCTTCAGGGTTCACATTGGCTTCAGGTTCTTTCTTATCGACATCTTTAGATTTGGCCTGTGAGTCTTTGTCCTTGTCCTGATTAGACGCTTCCTCGCTCTCCACTGCCTCTATGTTTTGTACGTCTTTTACTTCTTGTTCATAGTCATCTGAAATGGCGGGCAGTCCTTTGTCACTGGTTTCCTTCTCTTTAACATCTGTTTTTGAAGGAGGCTGGGTGTCATCGGTGTGGGGTTTTATTTGAGCAGATACAATCTGCAGAGGTAGTAAGATGCCACTGTCTGCAGCATAGTCAAGATCAACTGGGATCTCTGACTCTGTGCTACCATCCGTTTCCTCCAGCAACGCCCCTTGTTCCTCCCTGTTTGCTGTTTTTTCAACCGACTTTTCCTTGAGTGACATATTTTCCACCTCTTTCTCTTTCTCAAGCATTTCAGGATCTCCCTCACTCTCTTCCTCTACTACTTCTTCCTCATCTGTCACCTCTTTAGCGTCTCCTTCCAATTCTAATTTGTCATCTAACTTCTTCTCCTCTTCTTCCTCAATGGTCTCCACAGTCTCATCAGACTCAACCTTGTCTTTGTCCATCTCCGCTTCTTCTTCCTCGAGCACTCTTTCTTCTTCTTCTTCTTCTTCTTCTTCTTCTTCTTCTTCTTCTTCTTCTTCTTCTTCCTCGAGCACTCTTTCTTCTGCTTCCTGCTCTTCTTCTGCTTCTTTCTTCAGGAGGTCTACCAACTCCTCCTCACTCAGCAGTACTGCAGTAGTTTTGTCGTTCCTTTCAGTCACCTCAAACTCTCCCTCCTCCTTGTTAGTGTTAGTGTTAGCGTTAGCGTTAGCATTGCCTTGGGAGCTCAGTTCCTCATCTTCCTGCTCCTGGCTGCTAGCCTCAAACGCGACTAAAGTGGGTAAGATCTGTGGCTCGTTGGCCTCGTCTGTGATGATGTCCTTAATCAGGAGGAAAGAAGAAATCCATTTTAAAACATGAAATCATCTTAAGTTTTAAATACTTTTCGAGGCCTCCTCTACCTTTTCTTTCGCTGTGTGTGAAGTCTTATGCAATCCATGATGTTTTCCATGAGGTTTACTCTTTACCTAGATGTAATGGGGATCATTAATATTGAACTTACATTCAGTTAATGCCAAAACTGCGATAAACAAATATCACATCACATCTTGTGTTTGTCAGTCCTCTCATGGTAAAGTTTAGTGTTGAATTAAGAAAAACATTACTCACAGACAGGGCAAATGTTGCTGCCAGTAAGCAGAGGAATACTAAGCAGGCCCTCATACCTGAAACATTGAAATGATTATTTTAAACATCAGACAAAAACTTAAACATAATGTAATTACATGTGCGAATTTACATTTTTGTGAATCCAACAAATGAATAATAAACAATCAATACATTATAATCTGACTTCTAACTGGTGAACACAAAGACACACACTTGGCAAATCTTTCAAAGTTGACATGAATGAGTGCGTCTGTGTGCTGCCAACACTTTCATGACGAGCAGAGTTGCAGGATTGGCCTCCACTGTTGTCAAGGTTACAGGCCTCTGAGATGCGCCTCTCTCTCAAAAGTCACATTCAGAGCTAAAGTAAACATCAGAAGCTACCAGACTGGAAAAAGTTGACTTAGTCCACAAACTTTTTGTCTCTCTGGACGGAAACAAAACAGACACTATGGGCCTGTCCAGGAGAACAATAGCTCTCTGGTTCGGCCCACTAAATCCCAAATAGGTGTAGACAGGAGGGGGTGTACGTATGAAAATTCACCCAAAAATGATAAATCAAACCATTTTATCTGATCGTATTTTACAATATCGAGGCAATTTTACAATTAACTTTTGATCTTTGATATAACACCCATATTCCAGGATAGTCGTAAATGTATCTCTCCCATTATTTAATCAAATATATTTGATCTCTTTGAGGATATTTTACAACTATAAATTACATATTGATATACAGGTTATGCACAACCGTAAGTAAGCAACATTTAAGTGTTTCTATTATGTACAGTATTTTAGTACATCAGTGTAGACAGTATATTAATAGTCCCTATCTCCTGATATGTACAAACATAATTAAAGCATCAATGTCAACATCATAGTAAAGTTCTATCATAAGAGGGTACAGTCGACGCTTAAGCAACTCACAACAGGTCCGATTGCAAAATAGTTGGTCAACACACATTTATATTTGATCATTAATATTCACAACAAAGAAAAGTCTTAGTAATTAGTATTTTACCTGAGGCTGGCAGTAGCAAGAGAAATGAGAATCCTCGCCTGTGTTGAACCTGTGAAGGTGTCCTTTTATATTCGAGACCGCGCTCACACTGTCCACAGAAACTGGCAAGCTGCACACACTTTTCTTTCTGGGTTGATGGTGCCAACGCTTTTTTTTTGCTTTGGGAGGGTCTTAGGGCTACATACAGAGAGACGGAGAGACAGAGATCCTGCACTGAGCTTCAGTTGGGTGCTTTGATTGAACAGGTGACAATCCAGAGGTCTCAAAAACAGAAAAATTATCTTTTGGCTGAATTTTATTTAAACTTATATTACATCATTGCTTGAATCTGTTAGGGAATCGATACAGAGAGAGAAATATTGTTAAGGATAAGCTTGTACGTAGACACATTGTAAATTCATACAGATGATGATATTGCACTTGAAATTGAAAAGATATTGATAGATTATTAAGTTCTGCTTTATTGCTGATCAGTACTGTCTGCAATCATGCATTAAATGCATGTCCAAGTCCAAATTCAATCCAAATGTTGGATTGAATTTGTGTTTTGTGAATATTTGTATGTTGGTTATGACAGAATGAAAACAAATGTGTGAAACTTGTCACATGAAACATGGTTTTAGAACAGATATAATACAGAACGTTGGCCATTAGATGTCACTCTGTCGCACATTGCAATAGTTATATCTTCACTCTTGCAAGATTTGTCCTCTTAATGTTTTCTTATTATAATACACGACTACTCATTGATAAAGCAGTTTCATATAGATGGACATTTTGTAATGGAAATGTAGATTTTCAAATATTAGTCTGAGCACCTACAGTTTTGTGACAACTGGGCAAACTCTTTCTGCTGATGAAGATCATGAGATATGACTAAGAGCTCCAGAAAAGTTATTAAAGTTACTTACTCACCTTGAGGTGAGATTGTTTGTCAACCACTGTGAACTTTGAAGCTTTTTCATGTATCAATGATGTGATATAGCTTTTAGTATTATTAGAACATATCTTTTATACTACTTATTATTAGTTTTACAGCAATTGAGATCATTAACATTTCAAACTAAATGCACTGCAGCTAGTGGTGCAATTATCACTGCCATGTGCAATATTCACTTTTTATCAACCACTTTGTACTTATATTACTTTTATTCTATTTAACTATTGTGTACTCGCCACATTACTTCATATTTTGCTGTAACAAGGTAAATTTCCCGGTTGTGGGACTAATAAAGGATTTCTGATTCTGATTCTGAAGTACTCGGATAATACCAATACTCAGCGTAGAAATACTCTGCAAGTAAAAAGTCAAAGTGTTTCTAAAGTACAAGGTGCAGAAGTATTAGAAGCAAAAAGTACTTAAAGTTTGAAATACTCATTATGCAGAATAACCCCGTTCAGAATAATATACAGTTAGTATATTATATAATTGATATTATTGATACATTAAAGTGTAAACATCCCTTTTAATGTTACAGCTGGTGAAGGTGGGGATACTTTCAACTATACTGCTGGGTAGCTTAATCTATAATAACACATCAGAATGTATTTCTTGATTAAAAAATGTAATTAATAATATGAATCTTCAGTTGTCAGATAAATACAGTGGAGTAAAAAGTGTCCCAGTCTGATGCCCTCAGATGTTTTGTTAAGACTGGACTGAGTTGTATGGTTTTCTGTTTGCAGCCTTTTTCCTTCATCTCCCATCACACCTGCTCTCAATCAGCCTCGTTAGTCCTTCCCTGCTCCCAGAGTTTGTCCCATCCAATCAGCTCACTGCCTGCTCTCCTGCCTCATCACCTCATTCCCCTCACCTGAGCTTCTCCGGCCATCTCTCCACCTGCACTTCATCACCTCGTCAGATTAGTTTGCGTTTAGTATTGTCAGCCTCATCCATGAATACAATAATTATTTATACAACTTCCTGTTGCCTGCAGTCTCTTGTGTTTTGGATCCACTTACTCCACTCTTCATGTCAAAAAAGTACAATATTTCCCTCTGAAATATAGTGGGGTAGTAGCATAACATGGAAATAGTCAAGTGAAGTGCCTCAATGTTGTACTAAAGTACAGTACTTGAGTAAACGTACATTCCACCACTGCCTACAGCTGAGAGCCAGACACTTTATTCTGTCCTTGAAGTGCCAGTGTACTAACAAACTCTAATTGTCCCAGCTGCTGCTCATTAAACACCAGGGAGCCACACAAAGCTGCATCACAAGAGAATTGATAAGGTAGGCGCAACAGATTCCTGGCTGAGCGGGTCAATATATTATAAAAACCTAAGTAACCGTAGGGCAGACACATTCACTTACACAACAAGCATCAATCGTCCTCTCCTCACTCCTCCCTTTTCTAAAGTGGGACTTTACAACAGCTGGTAGCTGTGGTTTTTGGCAAACAGCTCCAAACTGGTGAGCATCCAGTCTAATTACATGTTTCTTTTGAAATCCAAAGTGAGGTTAAACAAGGAATTCTGTAATCATATTTTAGGCCTGACCATATATGGAAATCCAGGAAACAATTATGAGCCTCAAGGAGGAAATATAGAAGTCTTTTTTGGGCTTTCTACTGTACATGCCCTATTTCCAATAACATCATGTAACATTGAGGACAATGAGTTTACAAAACATGTTTTTGTTTTTTCAATAAAGTCTATCATTCATTTATCAGCCTTAATGTGGATGTATGGTTCAAGTTGAGTCTGAAGTTGTCACAAGGTTAAGCCTCCTTATAAGAAAGTACATTTTCTAAATGTGTTCTTATATTAAAGTATTTTGATTCTACCCTTGAGCAAGGCACTACTTCTCACCTGCTCTTTGTGATTAATTATTAGACAACAATAAAACATTATGTATGAAAAGAAATAAAACTATTGGTAGACCCGACAGTAAAAGTAAAGAAAAACATCCACTTCACCGGAAACAAGCATGACCCCATCTGGCCCTCCTTTCCTCTCTGAGTGGGTGAGTTTGTTTTCTCAACAGACCACAAACTCTATGGTTGAGTATGCTAAACTATATTTCACTGAAGACTTGAGAGGGGGTGGAGGACATGTAGTGACTGAATGAAATAACTGTGTGTACGTGTATTTGTGGTGTGTATATGCAACCATTATCGTGTCTGTGTGTGTTTGTTTTTTTTTTAAAGTTGGCTCTCCGGAAAAAATACACCTTCGCGTGTCCACAGTGGAGAAACATCCGGGAGGAAGTGATGCAATCGTTTGAATTACTTATATACAGTTGGAGTTTCCTACAACTTATCCACAGATCGAGCATTTACTGCCTCAACTGCCAGCTTTCTATACGTGGCTCAGAACGGACACTGGGTTCTCCTGTTTGCTTCTACACACACTGAACAAGGACCACTGACGACATTTCTCACACCAGCTCTGAATCTAACACACAAAAGGTAATTGATCATTTATTTACTATATATCTTGTATCTTTCTTGCTGGCTGTCTTAACACATGGTAACTGTTGCTGATGTTTTACTATTGGTTAACAATATTCCAAACTTCCATTGCTGTTAAGAGCCTTTAAGTTGTATTGTTAGTTCAACAAGTCCTGTTAACTTTTTCTTGATTTAGCGGTGCAAGAGCAAATACTGAGAGTTGCTCTTTACACTAACATGTTTTGATTTATTTTTGTTATTTTGTATTTTTATGTAATGTTTATGTAATGTTTGTATGTCTGTTACAGAATGAGGGGTACCGTAGTAATGTTTTGCCTGATTGGAGCAGTTTTTGCCAACCCAGTAAGTATGAAAATAATACAATTACTGTACGACAGGGTTTTAAATGTAAGCATTATGCAATTTAATGCACATTTTGCACATTTTCTAAAAATATCTGCTTGATTCTATTATGGATTTGCGAAATATGTTAATTGTTTATCATGTCAAATAAACTAGAAAGTAGAGTCTCCAACCTGAACAGTATCAGGATGTGAATTTTCTCGTTGACTCTTCTAGTTGCAACCATAACAGTGTAAGCGTATATGTAAGAATTGTCCACCACAAAGCCGCTCAGTAGTGTCAGAAGGATGTTAGAGGGTGTAAATACTTAATATGGATCCACGTTGATCTTGTGCACATCAAGAAACCATCACCATGTAAATTCTGACCTGTGATTTCTTTCCAACAGATTTTTTTCAATGTCGTTTTGGAATCAAATGAGCTTGACTCAAACTCGGTGAGTGCTTTCTGAAGTCAGTACTCCTATTAATATCACTTTTTACTCTTGGTGTTACAACGCAGGAATTTGACACTGTTTACACATAAATCATTCGACTGCAGGCAGTTTGTGCTTCTCTGACACAGTCGGCAGAAAACCTAACAATAGGTGCGGTTACTCGAAGACCTCAAGACGATTCCCATTTCAGACACCATTGTTTACTATACTGTATGCCGCAATAGTTTGAATGTGATGATTGTTTATGTTGCAGTATAATTAAATATATTGTATGTGCTTACTCTTTCCCAGACTGAGAGTGTGTCTGTTTCACAATCATCTGAAAATGACACCTCAGAGCTTCAGGTAATGCATACATTTACTCCAGCAGAGAGGAAATTATTACTTTCTGATGCAGACAGACTTTTGCATCACTTTTAATTGCTGAATCTCACCTAAATGAGTATGTATTTCTGTCTTTTTGCAGAGCTCTGAAGAAAGTAACTCTAGTCAAGTAAGTTATTTTGATGTGTCTATCTTCTGCATGACTCAAGAGGAAAACATTGAATCATTTCGATGTTATTGATCTAATGATGTTCTGTAAATATTTTTTAATTCATCATATCCAATCTGTGTCTTTTCAGAGTCAGAGCTCAGAGTCTGAATCATTAGAATCTACATCCGAGGACAAGGTGGGTTGTTTTATTCCTGTTTTTTTCTTCATTGTCTTCAGTAAGATAAACATCTTATTGATTAGTTCTTAACCTCAAATTCATCATATTTTAAGAGTTGTGAATCTCTAATAATAAAAATGAAGCTAATTGTAATGAAACAGAATTGTTTCCTTAGCCCAGTAAGCATTTTGTTAATAAAACAAAACAAATATTGTACTGCATTCTGCATTGTGGAAATAAAACGTATAATTTTGTAAAATGTTATTTTCTTTAACACAAACAGACTTCAGAGGAGAGTAACAGTGAATCAGATGAGGATAATGGGGTAAGACCAATTATATCAAGCATTTTGTCAAACCTAGCCAATTGTTAATATATAAGGCAGCATCATTCTGGACTCCTCTTTGCTCATGTTATTTACTGTATTTCCACAGATGGAGTTTATGACTGAAACCAGAGATGACAGCATGGCCAGCGAGGAGAACGTTCGAAAGGTGGGATAAACATTTTGGTTTTAAACTATGTCCTTCGTTAGCTGAGATTAAAGTTGAGTAACACTATACTCTGCTTATTCTCTCTATCAGAGTTGGGTTCAAGTGTTTGCAGACATCATCAAAGACCTGAGCGCAGAGGACAACAGCAGCACAGAGGTCAAGGGTCAATCGGACCACCTGACTGAGAAACAGCCCACTCTTACCTCCAACACAAACCTGCTGCTGGTGGAGAATCCCACCGACAGCAGTGACAGCACCAGCGACAGCGCAGAAACCGTTGAAATTATAACCGCCAGAAACAGCAGTGAGAGCTCCAGCAGTGAAAGCAGTGAAAGCAGCCAGACCAGTGAGGCCAGTGACAGCAGCAGTAATGCCAGCAAGAGCTCGGAGGAGAGTAATGCCAGTGACAGCGCCGAGCTGGAGCAAATCAAAACCCAAGACTGTGTGAATGGAACTCAGAGCTGCGAAAGTGAAGAGTATTTCTTCAAGGATATTGGAGACGATGCTCATTACTCGGTGGACAATCTGATGGTGCCAGATGAGGATGAAAGGGAGTTAAGTCTAAGGAGATGATGACATGCACTTGTGCAGCTTTATGTTTTCCCACTATGAACTACTGCACCATTAAATGACCTGCCTGAAGACTTCAGGATTATACATTTTAATCTTGCCCATGCTTCTGAATATTGATTTTGGCATTATGTTTCCTGCAGCTGATTGATTTATGTGTGTGTGATTATTGTTGTGATGATGATGTAGCCTAAGTATTTACTTTTGTGTTGATGATAATAAACATATAATATAACCATAGTATTGGGTGCATGTATGTTTTTGTATAATCATTCCGACAAAGGGCAATAGTGGAAAGTAACTTACATTTAATTAATTTAGGCCACTAGTTCCCAACCTAGGAGTCCTGACCCCCACTAGGGGTCACCAAAGCTTTACAGGGGGTTCGCAAGGCCTTCTTGATTTTAAGGGGTGAAAGACTAAAATAAAAATGTACTCTTGCCCTTTATTATAATAATAATAATAATAATAATAATATAATAATAATACTTTTCTAAAAACTCAAAGACGCTTGAGAGAGTGAGTCCAACAAAAAAGAAATACTAATAATATTATCTAAGGATTTCATTCATTTCTGTGATGAAAACTAAATAAAATTGTTTTTTAAGTTCTGGATTATTATTTAGCATATTAACTTTCAAAAATCATCTCCCAGGATAAGGGCACGGTGAAGACCTTAAACCAAGGTTGCTCTATTCACAGAGCCCTCCCTCTCTGCCTAACAGCACCATCCTGCATTAGAAAAGTATGCAGTTAAAACAACCAAAGAGCTGTGTGAACAATGGCCAGGGGGAAGAAAAACTCTGAATATATATATTTTTAAAAAAGAAGCCTATTAAGAATTTATGATTGTTAAAATTTAAATATTTAAAAATAAAATGCAGATCGAGAGACAGATAATTTTATCAAAAGTTTCTAAGAATAACAAGGAAACTCATCTCTGCTGCAATATTCATAGAAAATTATCTAAAATTCATCCAAATCGTTAATTTTATTGAATCTTCCTTCAGTTATTGTGTTCACCATTTGGGTTAATTGGACAGTTTATCAGTTGTTCTTGTCCTTGAATATAATAGGAAATATCCATAAAATATGTAATTAGTCAAGGGTTGTCAGTTTACTCAGGGGACCCTTTAGCCTCTTCCCCCACAATGGTGCGTGGGTAATAAACGGACCATCAAATGCTGACGTTACATTTTTGTAGCCTTCAATTAGCTAGCTAAGAAAAGCTATATTAGCCAGAATAGGCTTTTATTATTGAAGCTTACATATTGATTTGGGTCAGTGTGCCTTCAGTGTTAAATCAATGTCAATCCAGTAATCGCGTTGCTGTACCATAACAAGATTAAATTATGGACTATATACCTACCTTTTCGTGATAACACACATGGCCGGTTAGCTCAGTTGGTTAGAGCGTGGTGCTAATAACGCCAAGGTCGCGGGTTCGATCCCCGTACTGGCCACTGACAGTTTTTGCTACTGACCCTTTCATCTCGAAAAGTATCAATTATTAATCCTAATTCGACAATGTATCAGAATATAATTCTTTACACAGGAATAGAATGTAAAAACTCAAATCCTGGAGCTTTGTTTATGCAGCCCTGCCTATATAAAAACATACACTAGATGGTGACAAAGTCTACAATTCATGCTGCATTGTAGCTTTAAAACTCACCCTTACTGATGTTTCCACTTATTCTGGATGATTAGACCTCTGCTCATTACATATTGTAATTTAATGATAAAGGTTTAAATTGTCCCATTTTAACCAGTATACAAAACCTACCGGGGAGTGAGGGAGTTGTGAACACCCAACACACAAATCCTGAGAAGTCTAATATATATATTTATTGTCATTGTACAACAAGATTACTTTAGCAACTTCCTTATTGATGCTTCCTTAAACAAGGTAAAAATAAATAAATAATATAATAAAAGTAATAATAAGTATGTGGACTATGGGTGTATAGGGGCTACTCTTTTCCCTTCTTGTAGTATTTTTGCTTTTGCAGTAGTTGACTCAGCAAGCTTCAGTCATCATTAGGTAACAATTGTCTTAAGAAATAATATCAGACGCCATGGCACCTTTCTCAGGCACAAAACTGTCTTTTTCCAGACACTGGAACTACACTAAATGTCTTAAATTATCGTTGTTTTCATATCTTAACATGAGATCTGACAGCAAGACTTCATGCTCTTAAATAGCCATTGTTTGGTTAGGTGAATAACAGGATAAAATGGGTAATCTCAAAAGCTTTCCACTAAGCAATCACAGGCTTCCAGGCTGACATCATTTTCTTTATACATGTAAACAGGTGGTGTTAAAGCTTAATTTGAAACAAATTAGTGTATCTTTTTTTGCAGTAGTCTAGCTACAGGACAGAGCTTCTAAAACTCAAATAAACAATTATTACTATATACAAATATGTAAATTACATTGAACAAACACAGGTGTTGCACTATTAGCAAAGACATACAATCATTTTAAATTTAGAAAAATCAGTATTTAATTTTTGGAAAACATTTAATACAACATATTTAGACATGTGAAATGTGAAATGTGGGAACAATAGATGCAAGATGGGATTTCCAAGTCCAAAGATTTGGGGGGAAAAATGAAATCCAACATAAGTAACATGAATTTTCACAGTGGCCCTCTTCTTAAACATACAGCCAAAACAATCTCCACCAAGGAGGTTATGTTTTTTTTTGCATTTTGAGTTTGCTTGTCTGCTCGTCTGTTTGTCAGCAGGATTATGGAAACATCATCGGCCTGATTTTGATGACGCTTGGTGGAAGGGTGTAGCATGGGCCAAGGAAGAACCCATTAAATTTCAGAGAAGTTCCGAATCACAGGACGGATACACAAATTATTTTTCGCTTATGGAAACTGCCTCAGTGGAGGTCTGCGCTCTCCAAGTGCCCTTCTAGTTGAAAATGCAACAACAGCCACAACATTGTGTTCCAGCCACATAATAACATTTTTTATAAAAAACGTAAATCCGAACTAACTGGCAAAAATAATGCCCAATAAACTACAGTCCTATGTTGAACACATACACAGCTGAGTTGTGTATTCCCTTTGAGGTCACTTTCTCAGCTGGGAAGGTGAGACTTCAGGTGTTCCTTCAGAGCTGGTATAGTGGGAAACTCTTTACGACACACGTGACAGCGGAGAGGTAGTTTCAACAACTCGCTGCTTCCTTCTTTGACGGTGACTCTTCCATTTGTTTCAAGCATCTGAATGACATCTGCAGATAACAAAAAGGGTACAGAAAAACGTATTTGCAGTAATGGACACAATATACTGTTGTGGTACTCATAAAAAAACAAAACCACAACAACAAATAATGTGATTTGCTCTCACCGTGAGACTCCATGAAATAGTCAGTTGTGAATGAGTTCCAGTGCTTTTTGTTCTTTAAACAAGGAGAGTCGAAGTCTTGGCTGATCACATGCAGGTGTACCTGACTGTAAAAGAGAATATACACAAAATTAAATATGTGCTGATCCTCTTCCTCATGGGGTTGAATTTGCATTATAGGTACCACTGTTGGTTTTGCATTTAAAAAGGACCATACCAATGCATTTAATACGTTTTTAAATACCATATTCCAAAGATCTTTAGACTGATGTTAGACTTGTATGCACGTCATCATCCGAAAGCCTTCTGATTTCTGTGCAAAGTAAATGACCAAAGCAGGCTTACTATTTTTACACCATACCTTGTGGTATTTACTTTCAGTCTGCAATAAAAATGTCTGTATTTTATTTCTTTTTTCCAATCAATCCTTTAACTCTTAAAGTGTTAAGGGGCAGTAAAGTGTAAAGTTCAAAGTTGCTGCACACAACACAAACAGCGATGAAGAGGTGATCAGCTCTGAAATAAATCAAGTTTCTCAAATGTCCTCTAATGCTACAGTATGTGACTTACTGTGGCTGTACTGTGCAAAGCCGATTGAGGCAAGTGTACTTGTATTGCACATTTCCTACACAAAAACAATTTACTTGTGCTTTAAATCGATCAAAAGCAAGAAGGGGATAAACATTAAGATTACAGAAACCATTTAAAAAGGAAAAAAACTGAAAAAATAAATACTAGACAGGTAAAGACGTAAGTGCAAGATGGAATATGATGAATGCTTAAGGTTCATTACAATGCAGCAGTGAACATAAAGTGGACCTTTGAGCTTAAGATGATTTTGTTACATATAAACTGTACTGTGATAGCTTGAACTGAAATCAGTGGTTGATCATAAGTAAGGAAAATAAAATATGTCGTTAACCGATTTAAAACCCTATAGGAAATAGCTGGCAGTAGTGTAACATATTAATTAAATCCTGAAACACTTTATTACTTGCCTCATACTGGGAATGGCATGGTACCCTGTACGGAAGCGTAGCGAGCTAGCATCTGGGCACTGCTGAACCATCTGGTCAGCGACTTGCTGCATGTGTTTCACCAGGGCGCAGTGCTCCTCACGTAAGACCTTCAGGCTGGAAATGGTCTGCCACGGGAGGACCAGCCAGTGGTAGCGAGCTTTGGGGTATTTATCTTTGATCACTACTACTTTATCATCCTTGTACACCTAGAAAGAAGTAGACAGTCTTCTGAGCTGGGATCCAGATCAGACAGCACTCACAACTGTAAATTCCATTCCAAATTTCCAAAAGCTACCTGCATCTTTGAGTCTTGCATTGAAGTCTTCAGACCTTGGTTCCAATGTCCAAAACTTTCCTGCAAGAAATTTAAGGTGATATGTTTTGTATAACATACTCAGACCAGCTCTATAGAAAATCCATAGAAGAGAAAACCATGTGGACATCATAAAAATAATATTTTAAATATGTGCACACACACATTCTTCCTTCACTTACACTGCTTTTTGTGGCTTCTCCATGTTTGATTGACTCGGAGACCTTTTCTGTCTGTTTGGCTGCTTTCACACTCGGAGCCTCTCTGCAGCGCTCTTTGTCCTCTGAAGCCGGCTGGAGACGTCTTTTGGTCCTGGCGCCATGGTCCCCTATAGGATCCTCCTTGAACTGTACAGTATATGGGTAGAGCTGATTGACAATATGAAGCTGCTGTCCTGCCTTCATTTTGACCTCGCTGTCCTTACCCACCACCACAGAGTCTATGGAGGTTGGGTTCAAGCCCAGCTTTGGAACAAAGACAGGCGACAAGACACAGAGTGGGAAATTAAAAGTGGTAGATTACAAGTATTTAACCAAACTCAGCATAACAAGTGTTTTCAAGTCATGTTGCTTACCTGTTTAACTCTGACATAACCTTTGTTGCATTCTGCTTTCAATTCAACTGGTTGAAAAGGGATAACATTTGCACGGATTAAAGTTTGTTTTTTATACTTTAATGAGATTTTATATATATATATATATATATATATATATATATATATATATATATTTTAAAATTCTGTTTGATACACGGGCCTCGTCATATATATATATATATATATATATATATATATATATATATATATATATATATATATATATATATATATATATATACATACATATATATATATATATATATATATATATATATATATATACATATACATATACATATATATATATATATACATATATATATATATATATATATATATATATATATATATATATATACATACATATACATATACATATACATATATATATATATATATATATATATATATATATATATATATATATATATATATATATATATATATATATATATATATATGGCCTCGTTAGCTTATAGGTTGTAAGCTAACGAGGCCAGTGTATCCAACATAAAAGTATCTTTTTATTACGTTACCTTGCTGCCGAGAGCATTTTCTGTCTTTAATAGTCGTCTCTGGACCTCGACCCAGAACAACTGTCTGTAGGTGAGGCAGTCGAATGGGTTTATGATTGGCCTCCTCACTGATAAACCAGCAAATTGGCATTTTATCATTCCATGTACTTCTAAACAGAGTTACAAAACTGTGACAACCCACGCTTTGTTTTGGTGACTCGTTTCGTCGCAGGAAACTGACGTCACTGAGTGAGATTTTTGTAGAGGCGGGTTAGAAGCTTCTGGAAGAGTCTCCCTGTGAACTGAGGCTGTGAGGATTCAAACTACTTTCTTCATACAAGGTTGGGAAATATGAACTGTAACTAAATATGTTGTCTGTATCAGTGTCACATTGAATTATGTGGCTTATCGTTAGAAAATCAAGCGTACAGCTAGCGTGTTAGCATTAGCCAGGCTGTTAGTGGTTGGGCTAGGGCGATGCTGAAGTTAGCTTCAGATTCGTAGTTTCCGAATCGGCAGTTAAGGCGAAAGTAAAGGGAAATGTACAATCTGAGCGACCGGTCCTGTGTTGCTCTGCTTCTACGGTCGTGTCAACACATTTTATTATTTATTGTATTAGTGTAAATGCACAAAATGTTTCACTGCTTTTTAGACCAGGTCTCTTTTTTAATACAGGTAGATCACTGTGACTTGGTCATTTTAAAAGTAGCTCACAAGCCAAAAAACTGTGGGCACCCCTACTCTAAAACATAGTTACAGATTTGTGAAACCTTTTATTTTATTTATAAAAATGCTAAATAAAAATGTATTGTTATGACAATACATCAGTAACATTTGCTTTGTTTTAAAGAGTCTCTGGTTTCTCTGAAACAATCTAGTCCAGATATAACTAGTTTAATTGAAGTGTTTTTTGATCTGGACCTGGTCCAATGTGGTCTAGGTGTGAAAGAAAGCAGGGAAATCTCCCTCTTGTTTCTGCATTTTCATAAGTAGAACTAGACCATGGCTACATTTTTCTTTTTACTTTTAGTATGCATTGCAGCTGTTTAATGCAGTATACATACTACTTTGTCATAACATTGCACCTTGAACTCACTTGCTCATAAATCTGGCTTGCATAGTGCAAAATGTGACTGGATGCTACTGATCCTGTTATTTCAGGCATACTGCATTTAATATACTATTTATTGGGACATACAAAATATTTTTTTCTGGCATACTATTACAAAATAATCTGTTGATTAATTTAAAAAAGCCTGGTGCTCTTCCTGGGGGGCTTGGATCACACTAGCTGCAACGCCAAATCTGGCCATGTGGCTAAACCAAAGCAATTGCCACATCAACACTTCCTGCACCCTTGTTAGCACCACACTCCTCTTCAAACGTGGTCTTCATTTTGATCTCAAATGCACACCTGTAAAGATTTGTGAGGCCAACTTGGGCCATCTTTGAACTCAATCTTCATTTCGATCTCAACTAGTCATCTGTAAAGTTTCGTAACTGCATCCTGCACCGTTGCAGCACTTTCTCAGTGACACAATCTGTCCACAGAGACACAGACAGAAATATAAACACCTGGCAAAGTACTTAATACCTTAGTACTTAGTACTGCTACAGTAGGTGCCTCCAGGGCCACATTCTGCCATCACGAGACACAGACTCACAAGCTGAAGGCTATACAAGTGTAATAAAGGTTTAACTAATCTAAAAGTGGGTTTCAGACTGCTTCAAGGCTTTACATAAAACGTCTAACATACTTTCACATCATGTAATTGGTGCAAACAACGGTCGCTCAGCTGTAAATGAGGTTTCCCTTAACTTTCCCCTTAACTGCTGAATCGGAAGCTGCGAACTGGAAGCTAACTTCAGCGCGCCGTGGTGGAGCTAGGGTAACGCTAGCTAAAGTACGTATGGCCTGATAGAAATGAAACCTTGCCTCTGTCTTCATCATGAGCAGGGTAACAGGTAGTTATTAATATTTTAGCATCAATTAGTACTCGTGTCAACCACAAACAAACCTGTGGTGCTCATATAGTTCGTGTTTGATAACCTCTGCCTCCCTGATTTGAGGAAACCTTTAACACCACAGCAATTGACGTGTAAAAACTAAATTAGCTTTTTATTTGAACATCTTTGTGTGTGTTTTTCCCCCCACTGTCTACCGTGTGATCGTTACATTTCATGTCAGGCTTATGGTCCAAATATAAAGCAAGACAAAAATCTAATCTTTAATGACATCAACCATCATCCATATTACATGATGCAACTGTTAATCCACATCACAACACATTTACAGCACACATTTTCAAAATGGAAAGAGAAACTGCACCTTTGGACGGATTCAATAAGGATCTAAATAATAAGCATGTTATTGGGACACAGTAGGTGTTTAAGAGATGTGTTGATTCATCTTAGTGGTCGTTTTAAAGAGATATTTTGTCCTCCCCTTTAGATTAAAGAGGCTAAATTAGGGAATATTAGAATTGCTATACAATTCAGCAGCGTGAAACACGTAAAGCTACAGCCTAAATCAATTACAATAAAGTTAAAAGGCTCTTCTCAAAAACAATATCTACTTTAACATTACAACAGCATAACGGCCTCTCTCACAGTTCAGCCACATGATGATGATCTTTGTATGTTTTAAAGGACTCTCTTTATTCCTGTCACAGTGACATGGTGCCGATTCTTACTTTCTTACCATGTTATTTAGCTTAAAGATTCAATATTGGTACATTACAGGTCATTTTGCAGATGCTCTTATCCAAAACGACTTACAGGGAACTAACTACAGGGACAGTCTCCCTGGAGCAACTCAGGGTTAAGTGCCTTGCTCAGGGGCACAATGGTGGCAGCCCTGGTATTGAACTCACAACCATCTGATGTTGTATTTGGAAGCTGTACCACTAGGCCATCACCACCCGCTCGACACTTGTGGTAGATTTTGGAGGTGTTTTAAGAGCTAAACTTGACTTGCATATTTATACTTTCTTTTACTTTTCCAAGGTTATCCGTCAAAGACAAACATGGTGAAGGAAACGGGCTTCTATGACACATTGGGTGTGAAACCTAATGCGACTCCCGACGAACTGAAAAGGGCGTATCGCAAACTAGCTTTGAAATATCACCCGGACAAAAATCCCACGGAAGGAGACAAGGTAAAAAACCTTTTAATGTGCTCAGAAACATTTTCAGCTCTATTTAAATTGTATGTATGTCATTTTCATTGCATAGAAATGGCAATATTTGTACTGAAAATACAGCTTTAATGTAGTGTCAAACATATCGGGTTGTTGGATATTAATAAATTAAATGATTTAATTGGTCAGACTAAACGGTGTATGTGCCGTTTTTGTCAAATGTAATTGTGCCATTTGTCGAGGCCATATAAAAGTAATATTTGAAGAGCTCAGCTCCGTCATAATCAGACCTCAGTTATTATTTTTTGCACATAATGTCAAAGAGTTTTATACCCTTTTTTTAAGCAGCTGTATATTACCAGAAAAGGTTTTTTGGAAAGAAATGTTTTTGTTTCTTTTGCGTTGTAGTTCAAGCAGATCTCACAGGCATACGAGGTTTTGTCAGATGCCAAGAAGAGAGAGGTTTATGACCGTGGAGGCGAAAAGGCTATAAAAGAAGGAGGGACTGGTGGAGGTGGTGGTGGGAGCTTTGCATCGCCAATGGACATCTTTGACTTGTTTTTTGGTGGAGGTAGTCGGATGCACCGAGAGCGAAAAGGTACGAAAATATTCAAGAAATAATCACTAAACTGAGATTATGTGTGGAGTTTGTTAAATGTCTGTATTTCTGTTTTGAATTGTTTAAGTTACAATTGAGTTTTATATAAAGCGACACGATGCATATGCTGAGTCGGAGCCAGTTCTATTGAAGAGAATAAAGTTGCAGTATTGATAAACTCATACAAGGAGTGTGTTGATTAAATCTTATCAATCGCCAACTTTATTCCAAGACACCGTTTTGCTCAAATCTGTGATTTGTCTCGCCCCAGGGAAGAACATTGTTCATCAGATTTCAGTGACGCTGGAAGATCTTTATAATGGAGGTACAAGAAAACTTGCTCTCCAGAAGAACACTATTTGTGAGAGATGTGAAGGTAAGTCTTTTGCTATGCCAGTTACTTTTTATGTGCTCTTGTTAGTGTCCGTCACTGGACTTGTTAAGTAATCCAAGCAGGCTTTTCAGCACACGCAGGTCATGAAAAGGCTCTTTGTCCAATAACAAAACGCATCAGTCTTATAAATGTAATCCAGTCCGAACTCACCAGGTCACCACAGTTTATATTACATGGCAAACCTAAAACAACAATAGTTTTCATCTTTCTTATCCTGTGTGGTGACAGTTTCTTTTTCTTGGCAGGTCGTGGGAGTCGGAAAGGAGCTGCACAGATGTGCATGTCTTGCCACGGCACAGGCATGCAGGTCCGCATGCACCAACTATTACCAGGTATGGTGCAGCAAGTGTCCACAGTGTGCCACAACTGTCAGGGCCAAGGACAGAGAATCAGCCACAAGGATCGCTGCAAAGCATGCGTGGGTCGAAAGATCCTGCGCCAGAAGAAGGTTTTGGAGGTCCATATTGACAAAGGTGAGAGTGAAGGCAGAGTTTTTATCTAAATGCATCTAAGACTGGAAGAAGAGCGAACCAGAAAAACAAATGCTGCTCACTTAACTTCCACAGGAATGAGAGATGGCCAGAAGATCGTTTTCCATGGAGAGGGAGACCAGGAGCCCGGAATCGAGCCGGGGGACATCATCATTGTCTTGGACCAGCGAGAACATTCACGCTTCACCAGGTAAGATTTTCTGTTATCAAGTGTCTTTTTTGTTTCTGATGTAATCTGTGCTGGCAGATGTAGTTATTATATGATTGTTGTATAGACGATAATTACAGCATGTATGGGGAATATATAGCCAGTTATTGAATACTAAAGTGGTACATGACTAAGTAGAAGCAACAAGTCTGGTCACCAGGTTATTACTCAAAGGCCTATTTGACTTTGCTCCCTGTCTGATGAATTTAAACTAAAACAATTACCTTATTATTAAATCTACATGTGCTTCATAGCAACAAACTCTAGCTTTTTTTTAACCCCCAGTCCACCCACTAAAATCACCTCTGCTTCTTTTTCCTTTATTTTATTTTTTCAACTTTTCTTGCCGTCATCAGGAAAGGAGAAGACCTGATCATATCAATTGAGTTACAGCTGGTTGAGGCTTTGTGTGGCTTCAAGAAGCCTGTTCAGACACTGGACAACAGAACTCTCCTCATCACCTCGCACCCAGGTGAGCCAAGACATTAGATGCACAGCTACCCTTACTGAATGGCATGATGTTTGAGGGGGTCGCTATGAGACGTTACCCGTGTCAGAAAGGGAAAAGAAACATCTGTCGTGCTGGGAAACCTAACCATTTTAGAGTGGGGTCTGGTGTGTTATGACAACAGGATACATCCAATGCCTCTTTTTCCCCAGGACAGTTCATATAAATGTGTATTTGTGATAAACATTATCACCAGTTTACTGTGAAACCTATAAAAAAAATACTCTTGTTCTTACTTATTTATTTTAAACGACAATAAATAATGATGGCCCTCTGCGTTCATGTATTAGCAAGGTTATTTCAGATGAGTAAAATATAGTTTTTATGTTTTCAGTTTTTCATGAGTAAGGTGACCCTTTCTTCTTCTTCTTCTTCTTCTTCTTCTTCTTTTATCACAGGGGAATTAATCAAGCCTGGAGACACGAAGTGCATCTTGAATGAAGGGATGCCCATGTATCGCAGACCGTTTGAGAAGGGGCGCCTTATTATTAACTTCACGGTAAGAAGTGTTATATTTATATTTACCTTTTTTACCTATTTTCTTCTTTTACCCTTTTTACTTATCAGTTAAATGTTTGTCCAACGCGTGCTTTTCTTCCTGTAAAAGAAAATAAACGTACTTCAGCCTCCATAAGAGGTTTTCTCAAAAGAACTCCTGACAATGTCCGGAGAATCAGGTCCACACATTATCCAGAGTTTCCCTTTCACCCGTGTATCACGCAACGAAACGTACGCACCATATCAACCTCCACCTTGCACTTAAGCCTTATTCTCTGTCTTTGTAAGATCAATCGTGTTTGACGATGATCCATCCCACATGTCTGCGTTAGGCTTTGTCGTGACGAGGCGGAGCAGTTGCACGTTTGTTGTAATCAACTTGTTTATGCTTGTGTCCCTTCAGGTGGTGTTTCCACAAGCCAACTTCCTTTCCAAGGACAAGCTAAAGGATCTGGAGCGCTACTTCCCTGAAAAGCTGGATGCCGAGCAGCCAGACAGTATGGACGACGACCTCTACATCTACGCCGACCTGGAGGACTGTGACCTTGAGAACAGAAAAAGAAACAACCAACAGTACTACTACATGGATGAAGACGACTATGCCAGCACTGGTGGTGTTCAGTGCCAGACGTCTTAAATAACGACTGGCATGTTCTTATTCCAGAAGCCCGACCCTCATCATCTCTAAAGCAAAGCACCTTTTTTTTTGTTGGAGTTTTTGTGCACTTTTTATTTAATTACTTCTCTTAAAGTCGTAACTGTTGAAGTTAATCTGAATTCTGTCAATCTGAATCAGAAAACAGTGTCCCAACACCCTCTTAATATATTGTTCTAATACTTTTTGGATGGAGTAGAGTATCCTATGTTTCCAGGATTAAACTTGGAACCGGGTGAATGGGATTCCTCTTCATCTCTGGGACCTTTTTTGTTTTTTCAATCACACTGTGATTAGAGACGAGGGGTATTACAGAGGCTTCAGAAAAAACCGTTGTCTGAACAAAGACTGCCTGCTTTTTATGCATTTACACTAAAACGGATGCCAATATTAATATGAAAATAACTTTTTTTTATAGTGTTACTAGATCAGTTGTTGTGAACCAATTGTTGATGACTTGTTCAATCCTGTTGTGTGTGTGTGTGTGTGTGTGTGTGTGTACAGACCCAGTCCTCAGATGATGGTTGGGGGGGGGGGGGGGGGGGTTGTGCATTGAGACTGAGTTGAAACATTCATGCTGTTTTACCCTTTAAAGGGCTATTTTCTAGACATTCGTTAACAATCCTGAAATTGTGGCAAGAAGATGCGAGTTGGGAGTAAAGGTCATGATGATTTCATGCATGGAAGTATTTAGGTTCATGCCACTAATGTAGACTATTCCAATTTATATTTAAGTTTAGTTTAATATTTTAATATTTGAGCTGCAAAGAGTTGTCTTTGGTAATGCCACACGTTTGTTTGTTTGTTTGTTTGTTTGTTTTGGAAACCTTGAGTGGAAAGTAGAACATCTTGTGCGTATAAACAATACAGTTTGAAATGAGCCAAATATGACTGCATATTAATGTCAGGGGTAGGTATTAAGAAACAGAAGGTCAAAGATAAGTAAGAAGTCTCTTCATTTAGAAAACAAACGTCACAGATCAGAGGGGTTTCCAAGAAGCAGTTGATCTGGATAACTTAACTCAAACATTCATGTTTAAGATTGTATGTGGTTTCGGGCTTTTAATTGGCAAAAAGTTATCTCCGATAACTTGTTAAAACGTCTTCTTATAACCGCTCCCTAATGCTTCGATGGCGAGTGTCGATGTACAAAACTAGATTGAGAGAAGGGATTAATGTTAAATAGTTATTTTAAAGATCGAATGTTCTTGAGATTATTTCATGTCATTTTAAAATCATTAAAAAATGAATTCAAACCCAAATCTGGAATTTAAATTAGACATTTTAATCAAAGTATGTTGTCCCACAAGAAGTGTCTTTTTGTTTTTTGTTTTTTTTCATAATTCTAGTCCTAATTGTAAATGCCAAATGTGTCGTCGGGAGGTTATGGAGGGACTAAAAGTCTTGAAGTGTCTGTTTTGAAAGCCTTATCATAACTTAACTTGAAGCTACTTGATAATGTAGGTTTTTTTCTTTTTTCAGTGATGACTTTGCCTTTGGATATTGTAAAACACAACTATGCTTATCAGAAGGGAGATTCCTTAAATTGTTGAAACCGATGCAAATTAATGAGAACACCCAATGTCAGGACAACTTGAATCAAATAGGTGTTTTCAAGTTCTTAAGTATGTGTGTGTGTTAGGACCAACGATCAAGTTGTTTATGTTCATGTTTTCTAATTAAATGCAGTTTGATGGTCTCTCTAAATTGTGGAATTACTTTGTGTGAGTGATATTTACTTTTCAAGCTTTTGCTGTAACCGTGTCCCGATGAGGGTTTTTGAAGCAAAAACAAAAGCTACCTTTTTTGTTACCCGTCTGCATTTCATAGTTAAACTGCATTTTATTTTGTACAAAGATCATTTTAATTTTCTTATGGTTACATTATTTGATTATATGATTTGTTAATCTTTTTTTTTTAAAGCAAAACTACCAAATGTAACCCTGGTTCCAGACTCTAAATGTGAATATTTACTGGATTTCTTAGTGACAGTAAACGGAATATCTTTTGATTTTGGACTGTTAGTTGGACAAAACAACAATTTGAAAATGTCACTTTGCCTAAAGTTAAAATTATTCTAATTGATCGTTTTCCAATAAAGAGACGAGCATATTTTTTTTGTTTCAAATGTAATTCTTACTTCTTTTTTTTATCTGGCTTTATCCAACATGTGTTTTGTTATTTGGGGAACAAATCTGATACTTCAGTGAGAGTTTCTTTAAATAATGGCACACAAACACTGGCAACTGTAAAGGGTTTTAGAGTTTTATTGATAATCATGTTTGTCATGACTGGCAGTATTATATACAACAATGAAAATACAAAATAGAGTGTAATGAATAAACATTATTTTTGCAATAATTATATATGGATGATAGTACAGAGACAGCTGAAGTACTGTAGTACAAATAATAAATACTGGCAGTAGCTCTGTTTCTTGCAGGCAAACTAATGCACAGGAACACTGATTACACTCAGTGCAGTAAACTAACAATAATGACCACATTAAATATATTTATTATACACACAGGATACTGAATGTGTCACTGGAGCTCCATTGAGGTTTATCATTTGTCATCATGCATATCTGAGGTAGCATGCAGGGAACACAGAAGACACAAAAAATAATTCAATCTGAATCAAAGTTACAAAAGTATTATAAACCAAAGCTGACACATCACATACCTGATGTTGTTTGTTTATGCCCAAACAAGAGGCGTTTTTTTATTATAAATATTTCCACAACAGTTCACCATCATGCATTTTCATTCATCTAATAAAGACAGAAGATATGAAAATAGGGATTCAAACTGCACTGGTGAAGTTGGATTCATGAGGAAGTGTGTGTGTGTGTGTGTGTGTGTGTGTGTGTGTGTGTGTGTGTACAGTATTGTTAACTTTTTTAAAGCAAAGACCTTACAGATTAATCAACCAATAAATAAAACAAATTTGAAAAATAATGTATAAATAATTGTCAAATATATGTATTAAAAATATATTAATTAAGACTCATTTAGAGTTTATAAATTATTGTAACAATATACTTAAAGGATACTTAAGTGATATTCTATATGTTTCTTTTTGTCAAATGAAAAGAACAAAACCAAAACTGAATTGCCCCCACGTGCGCCTGCGGATCCAAAGCCATAGACTTCCATTTTTATCCAAAAAACTATAAAAAAAACAAATCAGTGAGCCACAATGTTCCACTAGTCGACCTGTTCATTTATTACCATGAACATGGGTACTGTAGTTTATTTAGAGGGCATCCCCATGCACCGTTCTTCTGCTGTAAATACTCATAGAGCACCAAGTGTGTATTCATCTGCAGCTGAAACTAGTCCCAAACAAATGCATTCTTTACTCATGTTTGTTACAACATTTGTTAAAAAATATATATACATTTAGCTTTTTTTAAATAAATGAAGCTCTTTGTTTGTGACCTGCTTTTTAAGATTGACATCTTCAGTAGGAACCAAAGGACTTGGCCTGAGATCCACAGACATGGTGGATAATATGGAATATATTGTTGGTTGTGGTCTTTTCATGGGATTCATTGACAATATGAAAATAAAGAATATCGAAGGCCTTATCCTTTAATTTTTAAAAAGAGATTAAAAAGATTGTTTCCGTAATTTGCTTTTTCATTTGCTAACTGTATTATTTTGCCACTTTCCCCATTATGTAGCAAAATCTTTCTAATCCACCATCAGACATAACAAACTCTCTCATTGGCTGTCAATAATTGGCAGAAAATGCGGAGTTCATGTTTTGACCTTGGAAACAGCAGCTTCAGAAAACAACTTCACCACAAGGTCCATTTAGTAGCTGTTGTGGTGCTTTCAGTCATATCACATGATATTCATCACCAGAAGGAGTTTGCCCATTTGTCAAGGAATCTTCTAAACTGTTGTTTTCCGAAGTAAAACAATTATAATTTGGAACCTCAACTTTTGTGCCAACATTGACAAGAAGAAGTTAAAGTGCAGAAATGTTAACATCTGCAGTTCCATTACAACTAGAAATCCTTCTGATATGACCTGAAAGCTCCAGACCAGCTATTTAATGGACCTTGTGATGAATTTGTTTTATTAGACCATCTTTTTGATTTAATAGAAAATGAGTAAATTGCTGTATAACCCCGTGTAAGGCTCTCTGGGTCTTCCATATCACGTTTGCAGGAGACAGTTTAAGGTTTCCAAAGCCTTAGGAGGCCATCCTCACTGTATGTGGCAATCAGATTCTCATGTGGATGGTGAGCGATGCCAATTACGTCTTTCTCGTGAACCTGTGGGTGCAGAGGAACACAGATCATCAGATGTTCTCTATTTCCCCTGTCAGCCTCATTGTTACTTTGTTAGCCCCCTATAGGACTGCAACACAGCAGCAGTGACATATTCAGAGTATCAAGTGAGACAAAAAAATAACTAGATTAAAAAAAGAATCGGCAGCCCAGTGTGGATGCACTGCCTCCTCTCACAGACTTTGGTAATGAGTGAATATATCAGCAGAGCTTACTGTCAGAGTTTTCTGCAGCCTCCCAGTCGTATAGTTGAAGCAGTACAGCACTAAGTCCTCTCCCACACAGTAAATCCACTCCCCTCGGGGTGACAGGGTGCAGCACACAAAGTCGGCCCTTTCCTTTCTATCAGAGCTGAAGGTCTTCATAGTCTGAGGAGAATGAGGCGAAGACATTCAGCTTCTACAAAGACGTTCACACCGTGTGGGTATAAGCATAACTAAAAAAAAACGCCTACAAAGTAAGTACAATGAACAATGGAAGTTTTTCAGGAAGTGCATTCACTTTACATTAACCATGCTCGTGACCTGTCATTCTGTTTCACCACTTTGGTCCAGACTGAAATATCTCAACAGCTATTGGATGGATTGACACAACATTTTGTAGAGACAATCATAAACCCCAGAGAATTATTCCCACAGACTTCTAGTTTTGTAAATACAGTCAATCAAGAACCTCTTGTTCATTAGATTTGAATATGGATCGTGTACAGATTATTACAGTATATTAAAAAAAAGTTCTCACCTGACCGTGCATGCTCATGATGACCACCGTGTTGGAGTGGTTACAAATGACAAAGTGCTCTGGATTTTGGGGTAGAGGAATCACGTTGTTGACGGGGACTTCTGATGTCCGGGACAGATTTTTGTAAGTGTGGATGCATTCGCAGGATTTTGTATTCCATATCTAAAATATGCACATAAATATCAAATAAATCCACTCTCCCAGCCACATAATAATACCAATGCAGCACAGACATGAATATAATTTGCTCCTTGTACCTTAACTGTGCCATCAGATGAGGCGCTGATGATGTGAAATCCATCTTGAGTGAAAGAGGCATCATTTACGAACGATGAATGGCCATTTAACTCCTTTAGTGTCTTGCCTGACCTCAGCTCATGTATTCTGAAAATGAAAAATTGACTGATATCAAAGCTGTTCAAAATGGCTAAATCAACTAAAACAGCAGCTGACTCATTAACAAATCAA